>NC_087354.1:19949471-20211971 GCF_030014295.1 Loxodonta africana | reverse complement strand
TGAGTCAGAATCAACTCGACAGCAATGTCTTGTTTGTTTTGTTTTATTGTACAAAATGGACAGCTCACTCCAAGAACAATAACAACAAAATGGCCCTAAAATATAAGCTACCTTAAGGGCCAACTCGCTTAAACAATTTTTATCTTCACAGGTCAATCTTTATTTATGTATGTAAAGCTAAAACCATGGTTCTCAACTGGGGGTGACAATTGTCCCTCAGAGGCCATCCAGGCTGTGTCTGGAGATATTTTCAGTTATTTTTAATTGTCACCACTTGGTGGGGGAGGAATGCTAACGGCATCTGGTAGGTAGAGTCCAAGGATGCTGCTAAATATCCTACGATGCACAGGACAGTCCCCCTAGCCCTGCCCTGTGCAACAAGAATTATCCAGTGCCAAGGTAGAAAACCCTGTTCTAGAAGAGGCGTGTGGGCAAAGATGAACACAGCACGGAATATGGACTCAGAAAGACTGAAGTTGGAATTCCATTACTGCAGCTTCTTAGCAGTGTAACCTTCAGTAAGTCATTTAACCTCTCTGAGCCTAGGAGGCAAGGACTGATCTCACAGGTTTTGTGTGAGAAGTACAGGCCAACAGTGAATGTAAAATGTCCAGCCAACATCTTTCCTTCTCTTTTCCTAAAAATAAAGTGTAATATAAGACGCTAACTCAAAATGAGTTCTGGAAGAAAAGAATTCTGAAATGTTTATATGTAACATTTATATGTTTAAATGTTATATTCCTACTGGTGTGGGAATACCTCAAGCTTTTGGTTTTGTTTCAAATCCTAAGTGTTAGGTAGAGTTGGTTGAACTGAGCTGAACTAGTCCTACGAGTTTGAGAGACTACAGAAAAGCTCTTAGTTCTCATTTAGATCTTTTTGATAGCAGTTTCAAGGCCATCATAGGTTTTGGGTGATGTAGACCGAAAAAGCCTAGGTTTGGGAGCCAGTGAAACCTGGATTCAAATTTCATATCTGCACTCCTTGGTTATGTGGCCTTGGACACAAAGTATACTACCTGAGCCTTAGTTTTATTCACTGGTAAAATGGGGATCATAATTTTTACATTTCAAACTTGTTTGGGGATTTTAAGTAACATGAAGCTTGACAGGGCTGAAAACTTGTCCTGATTATTGTGATCATTCTTTTTGTGCCAGTTAAAGTGTTAAGAGATAGGCAGAAGTCAAGAAAACTAGGAGGATGGCCTCCTGGGGAGACAGAACAAGTTCTATCCATCAGGCCATGGGAGGGTGCTCACCTTTGAGTGAAAATCCTGTTCATATAAATCAATGCTACATATTTGAATTAGATCTTTGAGTGTACTGAACTAGAAAAAGGCTCCTAATATTCAATGTGTGGTTTTTAAAGAGAGGAAGTGGTCAGGTACCACATATTACCAGGAAGGCACTGTGACAGATTGCATTTTCCAAAGATGGCTGCAACGCCGTCTCCTACCCGAGACCACACATTGGGAAATGCTGCAAACTAATTCAAGGTGTTTTCTATTTTAATATATAATTTTGATATGCTCATTTGTTTCGAATTATAAATGTTACACATGCTCATTATAGGAAATGTAGAGAATACCAAAAAAAAAAAAGTGGGTCAGAAGAAAAAGTCGAGTTAGCAGTGGTATTAAAATATCTTTTGGGTATTTTTTTTTTTTTCCTAATGTGTTTGGCTACATAGTTCTGATACAAAATTATAAGAGACCACGACATGAGGGTTGTATCTTCACATGCAGAACAAAGTGCAAATTAAGTATTCAAAAATTTAGGCCTAGAGCCTGCTTACCTAGACAATCCCTATGATTAAGAAAAGGTGTTTGGGATAATTGCCTCAATTTACCACTTCAGTTGTTTGAGGGAATGAGGCAGGGGGAACTGGCTGGCATAAGATTTCTTTTCTGATTTCAAACAATGTTTAATTAGACTATTTTCCTCAAAGAATTTTTTTGCTCAGTGAAAAGTCTTTTTTTCATTAGACCTACTTTGACTCAATTGTCAATAAAATCTTCCTAGAGCTGTTTAAAATGCCTAAATTACCAATCAATCCCTTCAGTTCAGTTAAAACAACAATGACAACAATAACAAGAAAACCAAAAAGCAATAAAGCCAGTTGACCAATTCAAAACAGACCACTCAAGGTATAAAATGCTCCCTGGTATAAAATATTCCTAATTAAAATTAAATCTACTTTTCACATTGTGCTGAGTTATGCCCAATAATATTTACAAGGGCAAATGGAGGTAGATCAGTCTTGGACGTAGTCCCACTCCACCAGGCCCCTCAGTCCTTCACTTGTCTTCACAGTAGGTGCTTACTGTTGAAGGGAAGGCCAGGAGGGGAGGGAAGAATGGGGTAGAGAGGGGCTAGAGGTCCAACAATTTAGAAGAGATTACAAATCGTTCCCCCCAATCCAAGACCTAACCCAGATCCATCTTTTCAAAGGATGAGTGGAAATTAAACATTTGGGGTGCTCCTAATTTTACCTTCTGTATCTTATGTTGAGTAAGATACCAGCTAGAGCTCACGGTTAAGGATCACAAGGAAAATTGATATAATATGAAATAATGGGAGAACTAGATAATAGGTAAGGAAAAACTTCCTTTGGCCTCTGGCCTAATCTTGAAGGGGATTATGGACTAGACAAAGCAAAGCCAGATCCCAGAATGGCACGGCCATGCAGGTCATGGGACGCAGGGCCTGGAGGGAGCTGGAGACATGTGGATGGGTCAGGAGATGGGGTGGATACAGAAACTGTACTCTTGTGAGGGAGGCAGGAAAAGCTTTGTGCCATGAAAGGATAGACTGAGCTGCTGAGGAACGTGGAAGCTTCTAGCATAGTGCAAATGAACAGCACTAACTGCTTCCTACAGGTGCACAGTCCACTTCCCTAAACCTACACTTCTATGGTCTGTTCAATCATCAAGACAGCCAGCTTGCAGAGTGGGCTGCCATCTCTATCAGTCATAATAAGCAAAATGTAAGTGGATATAAATCCAGGGAACATCTACCTTGAAAAATGAAATCTTTGGTTAACTAAAAACAAAAATAAAGCAAACAAAAAAGAGTTGTCTTTAAGTCAATTCTGACTCACGGTGACCCCCGCATATGTCAGAGTAGAACTAACTGTGTTTCATAGAGTTTTCAACTGCTGATTTTTTGTCAGTAAATAGCCAGGTCTTTCTTCCAAGGGGCCTCTGGGTGGACTCAAACTTCCAACCTGCCAGTTAGCAGTTGAGCATGTTAACCATTTGCACCATCCAGGGACTCTGTGGTCAATTTAAAGTGGGTTAATTTCTCAGAGTTTCCATCCCCTGGCGTCAAGAAATTTTCTTTCTACCTGTCTTTAATTCCAAATGAGCCTGGTTTTAAAAATCTTGATTTGTTGATGAGTAGGTTGTTTGCCAAGATCCGTCTGACGTTTTGTAAAGCACTAAAGCATATTGAATGAGAAAATCCTCAAGCTTTGTTTCAAAGATACATGCTGCCTTGAAATGCTGCCTTTTGTATTTGACAAAAATGCAATACTGCCTAATAATCCAGGCAAATGCTTTTTGAAAACTTTGGGTCTTAGACTGAAGTTTCAAAAATTAATGTGTCTGGTCTCAAACGTTGCCCAGGCAGCAGCAGACGCGTGCGCTTGTTTCCACGGTGGGGAACTGTCATGGTGCGGTGTGTGAATCAGTCGGTGTCCAAATGGGATTCCTGTTCTCCTCAGATCATCTCTTTCTCATTTATGTTTCCTGTTACAGCACTAACCTGAGGTCATCACAAAACAGTAGGCTATTTTTCTCCCAGTTTTAGCTGACTAGTGAATCACCAGCATCTAAGAGACACTTCTGCCACCTGTGTGCTTACTCAGGCTGTGGCATTTCTCTCTCCAGCTTCAGTAGTTCCTCTTCTTCCAAAATCAATCCAAACCCTTTTCCCAATGGGCCCCACACTTAAAAGAGCACAAAAATTAATAAAGCCGCTCTAGGCTCAGTCAGTTAGGGTATATGATAACTATCTCATTATTTTGCTTTTAAAAAAGTAACGACTATTAAATGATATGACTTTTAAAGTAGCAAACACAAACTCTCTTCCAAATCCTGCCAAGAGTCATGTTTCAACTAGAGTAGAATGGGAAGGGAGAGAAGGAAAAAAGTCACTAGAATAGGTATTCTCTGTGAACACCAGGAGATAAATAAAATATCAGCTTGCGAGTAGAAGTAACAATAACAATAATAATAATGGCAAATCACAAACGGATAGTACTAAATTTCCCCCCCTTTTCGCCACCTTACAGGATATCCCGTCTAGCTGCAGAAACAAAGCATGGAAATGAATCAGTCGATAAAGGATTTTCTCCCATTAAAGATGTTGGTGATTTTGTCCCATGAAGGGGAAGTTGAACATTAAGATGGATGTTCTTAATCCATAGAGACCATGACTCTCAGTGCTGTAGGATGCAAACCCTTTTTTGTGTGTGATAAAGAATATCAAGCCAAAGGTACAAGCATTTCAGCTAAGTCTGATAAGAAATCATGCATAGACTGACCTCAGTATTTAATTTTTCCCAACGTTGAGAGTCGATATCTTTTGACCACTGCCATGCCTGACTACTTTTGTTTTTCTTAGTAAATCTCAGAAAATGGACATCTCTACAAGTCTCCTCTAACTCTTCTTGCGGGCTGGGAAAGGTTGGGAATAAAGCCATAACTGGGAGGAAGGACAGCCACAAGAGAGAATAAAAACGCTTGTTTTCTTCAGGACACATTCAGGACTCATTCAAAATAAGCGTGATCTTTTCAATTTCAAAGACTTTTAAATTGCTCTTCAGCAAATTACATTTTTAAAAAGTTAAAACTCAAGATGAGTTAGAAGTGAAAAGTCCTTTCCGTGACCAAGGCTTATCGGACCTAGAAATGAACTTCTCAGAAGAATTGCATTTAAGACATTCACTCTGAAGTTTTAGAAGGACTTCAACCTTCAATTTTCACGGAAAGTTAAACTTTTTATTGCACATGTGATTATCATGTTGGCCTCAAAATGGAGGGTTCCCTGGGATGAAATATTAAAAGAGGCAGAAGGAGGTGAAGAAAGATTTATGTAATGTTAATTTCAGGCCGTGTTCAAGGTTAATGCTTGTCCGAATATGCGCGGCCAACTCCTTCCACTCAAGGACCACAGAGGCGGCTTATACTGCTTGTCACCAACATTAGCTACTTCTGTGACATGCTGGCTGCACTTCAACAGCGAAGCATGCCTATTCTCTGCTCAGCTATTGGGGAACTTACAGGCAGTGAGGGATGATATAATTGAAAAACAAAGCAACAACAACAAAAAAAATGACCATACAACTCACCATCATAAGCTAGGTGTCCTGCTCAAGCTTCCAATGTGGGCACTCGGACAGGCCACCCAAACTGCTAACACTCTTCACTGACCCTTTCCAAGTAATTGTGAGTCTAATGGCTTTGTTTTCAGGTTTTGGAACTGAACTTTACAGGGACTGCTTCCAACCCTGGGTGGTGCTGAGAAAACTCAACCTCACCAGATTTTGGCTGAGACCACCAGACGCGTTCATGTGAGGGCCTCTTCCCTTAATCTGACCAGCATGGTTTATGAATGTTCTGGGCAACGGAAAGCAGGTCCCAAAGGCTGAGGAAGGGCCATGCTCTGCTGAGCTAGGAGACCACACAGCCATCCTCTTTTCCCTCTGAGTATTTATAGTTGGAACATCACACCACCCCTTTTGTTCGGAAGCTGAGGGTGAAAGTGGAAAAAGCCAGAAACACAAATTGCATCCTACTGCTGAGAAAGCCTCGCTCTCGGCAAAGCTAGGAAATAAATAAATAAAAGAGGAAATCCAAATGGGATCGCTCTTCAAACACACAAATGATCTTATGTTAACAGTTGGGATTAAACAGCTGTCTCGTGGTTATGTGATCCTAACAGATGCTGTGTGCAAACGTTTCCTGCTAGCTTTGTTTTGGTTATTGCTGTTTGTGCAGTTCATTGGGCTGAATTCAGCTTCAGGGATACAGGTTTTTATGATCCTTCTGTGCTGCAAAGGCAGCTTCATCATCTCTTTAAGAGGAAGGGGGCGTGTGTGAGGGAGAGATGGAGAGAAAATGGAGGGCAGGCTCACTGGTGTCACACTGGGAGTCATGTCATATTGATGACATTCCAACACACTGGTTTACGACCACTTTTCAGATAAAGTGGTCCCCCGTTCTCTTCTTTTACTCTCCAAGGATTTCCTCAGTTTTGGTGCAGTTTATGCAATAGAATTTATAGAACATCCAGAAAGGTTTTCTGATAACTAACAGACCACAGCATTGTAATAATTCCAATTTTACGTCTTTTCTTCCCATGCCCGCCAAAGGTAAAATGTGCCGGCTGATTTTGTTTTTTCTTAGCCGCTCCATGTCATCCTAGAAGTTGGAATCACCATATCCATGTCAGCCAAGTGAAGGGGTGAGCTACCGCCATTTTTTGGTTGTTCAAACCTGAACTATGTGACTTTGTCAAGTGACTAAAGAAAACCAAAACCAAACCCATTGCCGTGGAGTCAATTCCAACTCATAGAGAGCCTACAGGACAGAGTAGAATTGCCCCACAGGTGGTGGATTTGAACTGCTGACCTTTTGGCTAGCAGCTGAGCTCTTAACCACTGAGCCACCAAGGCTCCTTATATATATGTGTGGGGGGGGGACTAACATTATATATACACACACATAGGTACACATGTATACTATATACCTATGAAAACAAACAAACAAACAAAAAAAACATTGCTGTCAAGTCGGTTCTGACTCATAGTGACCCTACAGGACAGAGTAGAAATGTCCCATAGAGGTTCCAAGGAGTGCCTGGTGGATTCAAACTGCTGACCTTTTGATTAGCAGCCATAGCACTTAACCACTACACCACCAGGGTTACTATATACCTATATGTGTGTGTGTGTATATATATATATATATATATATATATATGCACACACACGTGTGTGTGTGTGTGTGTGTGTGTGTGGAGAGAGAAAGAGAGAGAGAGACTGAATTTAAAGAAATGTCTCACACAATAGTGAGTGCTAACAAGTCCAAAAGGTGACAGGCCAGAGATTCCATAAATCTTGTGTCCCAAAATCCGTAAGTCAGGCACCATGTCACCCATACCCTCAAAGGACTCACCCCTGAAAAGCTGACCTTCATACGTTTGGGTAATCAGAGCTTGAGGAGAGTATTTGCCCACAGACCTTGCTGTTGTTTACTTTTCTTTTTCATCAGGTGGTTGCGGGATGGGGTGAGTGGGTGCGCTCTATCAGGCTGCCTCCATTGCCTGCAAATTGTGCAGGCAAATATCAGCTCTCTTCTTGCAACCAGTCTAGAATGCTCTGGGAATACCGAAGAATGTTTTCTATGGGTCTTAAATGGTTGAATATCAGGCCCTTTGTGGGCACAAGTCCATGGCAACCCAAAACAAAAGACCCACTATGGTCACCTAAGACCTGAACGTTTCACCCCCTACAAACAGCTTCCCTTAGCGTGTCACTGCTGCACATTCTCACTGTCAGCTTGAGCACACTCAGCTTTTCTGCATTATCATGTATACAAATACTACAGTGTGCACAGATTAAATACCTGTAGGGAAGGTGCAAATCAGGCTGATGGACTGGTTTGATTTATATCCTTTCCTTGTTGATTAGAAGTATCTCCAGGAGCTTCATTCTTTCCTTTTCAGGCTTGATACCAATTAAAATGCAAATCTTCTGAGAGTGGATGTTTTAAGCATTTTCATCTTTGAATTAATTTCAGATCCTTTTATCTTCTTCTTCTATTTCTAAACCAAAGCTTCTTTTTACTATAAAAGACATAGAGAGAAAAAAAAAAAAAAGGGTTAATAGGTAATGTATACCAAAAAAAATCTTTTTTTTTTATACCAAGATGGAGACAAACAGCCCAACAGAAAAATGAGTCCGTGATGCAAGGGGACAGTGAACAGAAGAGCCAACCTGGATGGCCCGTGAACAATGGGAGAGGTGGTCAAATTCACTTGGGGTCAGGAAAATGAAAATAACATAACAGCAATCTACTGCTTTACATCCATCAGACTGGCAAAATTAAAAAAAAAAAAAATCACTATCACCAACTGCTGGCAGGAATGTGTGAAAAAGTGTACATCCATACATAGCTTTTAAAGAAATGAAGACTTTTTGCATTTCGGAAAAGCAATCTGATAGTATATTTTAAATTAAAATAAAAAATACCTATCAGCTCAGTAATGAACTCACTCCTGAGGTTCACTCTTCAGCCAAAGATTGGATAGGCCCATAAAACAAAATGAGACTAAAGGGACACACCAGGCCTGGGGCAAGGACTAGAAGGCAGGAGGGGACAGGCAAGCTGGTAATAGGGAACCCACGGTAGAGAAGGGAGAGTGTTGACATGTCATGGGTTGTTAACCAATGTCATAAAACAATATGTGTACTAACCGCTTAATGAGAAACTAGTTTGTTCTGTAAACCTTCATCGAAAGTACAATAAATAAATAAAAATACATATATCCTTCCACTTAGCAGTTCCGTTCCTAGGAGTCTGCCCCAAGGAAAAAATAAAAACAAAAACTCTGATCCCACTGAGGCAGAGAGGAACTTCCCCATAGGGTTTCCAAGGAGCGGCTGATAGATTTGAACTTCTGACTTTTTAGTTAGCAGCTAATCCATCTCTTAACTACTGTGCAGGCAGAATGTACGACATACATTGAAGGATGTTTGTTATAGCACTCTTTGCAGTGGCAAAAAACAAAAAGTGAATTGAGCATAGAACATCCATACCATGGAATATTATGCAGTCATTAAAAATAATACATTAGGGCCATATCAGCTGACTCAATATTCCACAAGGAACTCTGGAGTAGGAAAATTCTTACACCGAAAGAATAGTCCATATTAAGAAAAAAAAAAAAGCAAGTAATTATACATACACACATACACACAGACTGTATCCATCCACAGAGGATTGTAGGATTACATTTGTTTAAGAACATACATGCTTGCAGACATACATATGGAAGGATTATAACTAGGTAATTCACATTATTTTCTTATGGAGAACTGAGCTGTGAGTAGATGGGCTGAGCAGGAAGCAAGTTTAAAGCTGAAGCAAAAAAGGAAAACAAAAATTGCCACATAATTTTTGCATTGCTTTATTTCTATATGTGGGTATAAGAATAAAGAAATTATATAAAAAGATCAAGCCAAAAAGCAGTCATTTTTGTAACTTAAAACCTGGAAAAAATGAGGTGTCATGAGAGATATTATCTTTCAGTTAAAAACAAAAATCAAAAACATTGACCCAGGTCATTCAATGAGTTTCACTGATGCAAAAAAAAAAAAATCATTTGGCAAGTTCCTTGGGGTGAATGGTTATCATTTTGCTGTTCTGTATATCTTTGGCTCTAGGTGGCAGGGGCAGTAGGGAGAGGCTAGTTCATAATTAGCTCAGCATCATGATTTAACTGTGAAAATAGTCATGTCATCTGTAGCAAGGGCTGTCAGGGAACAGCATCAGTTAACGTTTCAGCAGCAACCAGGCATGCAAAGTCTTATACCGCACACAGCTCATTTTCTGGTTCTAGGTAAGAAGACTTAGAAGTAACCATGGACACTGATGCAACAGCAGTAACACACAATAATTCTGGGAACTGGATTCCTAATTTGTATTTTTAAAATTGGAATCCAAGTTGCAAAAGTGAAGATGGGGCCATTTTCTGCATTGGAGTTCCCATTCCTGAGTTCTTAATTTTCATTCCTCTAGGCTGGCTAGTACCTAAGCGTGAATTTCTTCTACAGAATCATGATACATGGATGATCAATTCTCACATTCTTTGAAGTGTATTTATGAAGCCTTGTTATTCTAGAGGAAACTTGATCTGGGACAATAGAGATGAGTCACATTCTATTTCCCACAGAACTAAGAAGGTTCTTCTCCATTACTTTTAGCATTTTCAGTGGGAGAGTTTTGGATCAGGCCATTTTGTGTTATTTTATAGTATTTAATCCAGTATTTAATGCCAGTCTCTCTGCTTGACAGCAATTGGATCTTATCCTAATCGTACTGCCTGGTATGTGATATAACAAATATATAAAAGCTACAACCCACAGGATTCACCACTCCTGGAAAAGACTTATTTTGTAGGTACCACACCCACCAGCAATGAAATTGTCTGTGTCCATTCCCACCTAACGCCATAACAGCTCCCCCATCACAAACACGCACACACACAACACCTGCCCCTCTTTATCTTTTTCTGGAAGATAAATAATTCCTATCAATGCTGAAAACTTAATAAGTAATTGGGAAGGAATAAAAGGGAGAAACTAAATTCTGAGAGCCTCAAAAAATCTGTAGAGACCTATCAGACATATCCCTAAAGGACGGGAGTGGTGATTTTCATGGCATCAGTGGGGATGGAGAGTTGGAAAGGGGATTGAGAAGAGCAAAGAAAGGATCTTTCAACTCACCTTCTGATGGCATAGCATGGGTGAGGGATGAATTTCTGTTTTCTGGCCAATATCATCAACCATGTGGTTAGTGAACATTGTTTCCAATTCTGCTAAATGTTGTCTGTCAATGGTAGTGTTAATTGTTGTCTTTCTCCATGACTTTATAAGGGGGAAGGCTACTATTCAGATGCCATTTTAAACCAAAGTCTTATACTTCCTTTGAGAAAAGACTAGCAAAGATAAGGAAGGAAGGGGAGATACATGGGGCCACCATGAGTTGGGGCTGTCTTAGGCTGAGTTCCCTAGAGAAGCAAAACCAGTAAAGTGTATAAATATATATATATAAACCAACCAACCCATTGCCGTTGAGTCGATTCCGACTCATAGCAACCCTATAGGACAGAGTAGAACTGCCCCATTGGGTTTTCAAGGAGCGCCTGGTGGATTTGAACTGCTGACCTTTTGGTTAGCAGGTGTAGGCTCTTAACCATTACGCCACCAGGGTTTCCAAATATATATATAGAGAGAGAGATTTATATCAACAAAATGGCTCACTCAGTTGTAGAGGCTGGAAAAGTCCCAAGTCCGTGGGTCAGGCTTCTGATGCATGTAGCCACAGGGGCTGGCAAACCCAAGACGAGCAGGTTGGAGAGGAGGGCTCTTGTTCACAGGCTGTGAAGATCAATGAATCCCAAAGGTCGGCAGGCAAGACCACAAGTAACCTGCTAGCTTAAGTCCCAAGAAACAGAGATCAGATGAACAGGAGCCAGCTGCAGGATCCAAAATGAGCAAAAAGCCCACAAGTCTTGCCAGAATATCCACTTATATTCAATGCAGGTTACATGCCCAGGAAAACTCTCTTCCAACTGATTGGCTACTCACAGCAAGTCCCATCATGGAGGTGATCACATAATACCAAATCTCATCATGGAAGTGATCACATCATCATATGACTATCACATCACTGAGAATCATGGCCCCGCCAAGTTGACACACAATCTTAACCACTACAGGAGCTGACTCAATGACAGCTAACACTGACAACATACTGTGCATATAGGCTTCTTCAGATTCTTCAGACTTTCAATTTATATGTTTAAAGCCTGGTAACATGATTAATTTTGTGACAGGTCTTTGGGTTTGTTTAGTTCTTTCTGGTCATCTGCCCACCTTCATTTCCAAGCCAGAATCCGTCTCTCTACAACCAAACTAATCTATCACCAGGAATTCTATCCTCTCCTTCCACTGGATTCTTCCTTGGACATCTTTATCAGGCCCATTTTTTTTTTTTTTTTTTCCTGCACTGACAACTACTAAGTGGCCGCTCCCTATTTTCTAGCCTATGCTAGCTGGCTCACCGCTGGACACTTCCTGTTCTCCCAACTGCCCCCAAAGCCCTGCAACAGATAGCAAATCATCTTGCTGTCATCTTTACTTCTATTAAAAGCTTCTTTTCTGTTCTTCATTCACGCTCCCTGTTTAAAAAGGCAGGTACCCAGCCAACTCCTTGTTACAGGGCCCACACGTCAATCAGCCTTTCCAATGACCCTTCTGAAAACCATTTCAATTACATGGTTGGGATTGCTTTATTTGGTTTTCCTCCTAGAAAAGTGGAATGTTTGGGAGAGGATCATTTATTTATTTGCCACTTTCCTTTTAGAGTTTCGCTTAATTGATCCAGTGAAAACAAAGTCAGTTCTGTCTACACGGGAAGAAGACTGCCCAGTACTCCCTCTCTGAGCCTCTTGTCTCTTGAGACCCTGGCCCCTTCACAGCCCCCTTACAGATTGTGCTCATGCTCCCAATTTCAGCTTCTCGCAAGTTCCAGGTATTTAGCCTGCTTTCCTCAGCATCTCTATTTCTCGTACTTTTTCTTCCCCAAAGAGCAGAATACAGCTCTGAACAGACTTCTAGCTTCCAATAATAAGTTCACAGATTCTCACATTGTACTTAAATGGTTTTGTCAAGAAGCAATGAAGATCACAGTTCTTTGTAAGAGTCGACACTGAAGGTATGTATAAAACATCCCCATTTCAATTAAACAGATAAATATCATCTTCATCACAGGTATCACAAATTTTCTTCTCTTTCTTAGGTGGTAAGCGGCCACTGAAAACCCTGTGGATCACAATGGCCCGATGCCGCTGTGCACAGGGTTGCCATGAGTCGGGAGCTGACTCAATGGTAGCTCACAACAGCAACGTTCTGCTCACATGACACTCTAAGTCTCAGCTTCTGGATATCAAGTCTCAGCTTCTGGATATCAAGTCTCTTTAGTTCTGGCCTGGGGAATGAAACCTGCCTAAATTTTCATACTGGATTCTGAATTACACCACTTGGATGAAAACCTAAGGCATGATTCTAGGTCTGACAAGATTCGTAATCACATCCAGAAACTGCTTCCCAATTTCCCACCCAGGGGCAGATTCTCAGGTAATGCCCTGTGTTTTCTCTGTATTGGAGGCACTTCCCATTAGCTTTCCAAGATTCTCCGCTGAGCTCCTGATAACTATGCAGTAACATTACACTTCTTGTGTGGCTCCAAGACTTTCCAGAGGGTCAGAGATGGACATAAGACAAACCACGCTCAAGAGAACACCGGATCCTCCCATCCCAGACTAACAGTTGCTCAATAGGTAAAATGAGGAATAGTGGAGGTAGATGCAGAAGCTTATGTCACCCAAAGCTTATTTATGTCATCCCAAAATCAGAAAATCTCCCTTCCAGCAGTCTCCAAAAACAACTGACTTGGCCTCTGATCTTCTGGAGGAGATACCTAGAAATCAATATGGAGTTCATTCCCACCCATTTATTTACATAACAAATGCCTAATGAGACATACTATGTAACTGGCATTTGGTAGATACTAAGGAGCCCTGAACATGTTATCATGAACCTTGAGCATGTTATGAGGAGGGACCAGTTCCTGAAGAAGGACATCATTCTTGGTAAAGTAGAGGGTCAGTGAAAAAGAAGAAGACCCTCAACAAGATGAATTGACACAGTGGCTGCAACAATGGGCTCAAGCATAGCAATAATCATGAGGATGGCACAGGACCAGGCAGTGTTTTGTTCTGTTGTACAGAGGGTCACTATGAGTTAGAACCAACTCAATGGCACCTCACAATAACAACAAGGAGCCCTGGTGGCACAAAGGTTAAGTGATTGGCACTAAATGAAAGGCTGCCCCCCCCCCACCCAGAATCTTCTCAGGAGAAAGACTACTATAAAGATTTCAGCCTAGAAAATCCTATGGGGCAGTTCTACTCTGTCACATGGGGTCACTATGGGTGGAATTGACTCAATGGCACACAATAACATTAGACATACATTGGTAACAAGGCAGGCATAGTCCCTGCCCTCATATTTATAGCCTTAGGAAGGAGACATCAGTTAACGAGTTTTAAAATGTGTAATTAAAAATAATAAATGTTATATTCCATTATACATAATAGCTCCAACCTGGAAACCTGACTGACTATGAACTGGTGAATAGAGAAACAAATTCCATACTTTGCAATATTATTCAGTAATAAAAGAAAGCTTGCGTAAGGGGAACAGTGTTGTTTAGGGCTGCAAGATCCATGTTAGGTGGCTAGGTTCTACTCTCAGAGTAATATCAATTCACTGCAGAGCTTAGAACAGCAGAGAAGTATGTACTATTTCTTCAGATTAACCTAGGGCTGAGTGGGGTAAGAGGAAAGTAAGAAAATACATCAGATGCTGTTGATGGTCTAGAAGAAAGATAAAGATAACCTGGACTAGTGTGGAAGAAGTGAAAAATGGACAAAAACAGACAAATTTAATTTCTTTTTGAGATAGACTCAACCATAGTTGTTTTGGGGGTTTGAATTTCCGAAAGTGAGGTTGTGCACGGAATTTGACTCTGGTGTTCTAGATTGAGTAACTCAATGAATTTGCTAACGTGAGCAAGGTTGAGGTATTTTAGACACATTAAAAGTCCTGTGAAACCCACAATGGGAGGTATTAAGTAGAAAACTGAAAGACAGGATTGCAAAGGAAACCTAGAAGAACTAACTAGACATAAAAGAAAACCAGAGAGTGTGTGACATCACAGAATCCTAGAACAGAGACTTTCAAGACAGAGGGAGTGGACAACAGTGTTGAATGCCTTTGGTTTGATGAGGATTGACAAAATGGAGGTCAGTGAGCTTGAAGAAAGCAGTTTATGTAGGGATTGTGATAGAAGCCATACTGGAGTGGGTTGAAAGATGAGGTGAATGATGATGTAGAGACTATATATGGAGACCACTCAAAATATTTGACTGTATTATGAAGCTAAAGGGTATGGCAGAGGTTTTAGGGAAATGAGGGATCAAGGCAATGTTACCAAAGATGTTAGGATTAGCTTTGGTTGGGTCTGATATAGAACAACCCAAGAACAGCTTAAACTAGATAGACATACCTTTTTTCTCTCCCATTAAATCTGGAGGTGAGAAGTTCCAGGCTGCTATGGTGGCTCCCTATACATCAGGGACCCAGACCCTGCTACCTCAAAACTATGCCAGTATTGGGATAAGAGGAGGTGATGAAAAGCTCAGCTCTTCCCATTGAGGGTGCTTCCCACAGGGTAAAAGTCTGTGTCTGCTTACTCACTCACATGGCCACATCTAGCTGCAAGAGAGGCTGGAGAATGTCATCTATTCTGATGTTCATGTGCCCAGCTAAAAGCATAGGCTCTTTTATTAAGGGAGAAGTGGACAATGGATATTGGAGGTCAACTTCCATCCTTTAAGAGATAGGATTTGAGTTTTGTTTGTTTCTTTCTTTCCACGTTTAGGTGTTTATACTGCTTAGTCTGTACATTGATCCAGTAAAGAGGAAGCTAGGATACAGCTGAGCAGTGGACAAAAGTCTTCAAAGTCCTTGAGAAAAATGAGGGAATAGGATTAGGAACCTAAGTAAAAGGACTGATCTTTGACAAAGGGAGGCACCTTTCCTCAACTGCAATTTTGAAGGAAGAAGATAAGATCATGCGGATGTAGATGAGTGTTGATATTTTTGAATTATGTAAAGATGAAGGATTTCCCAGGTGATAGCATCTATTTTACCAGTGAAGTTTGAAGTAAGGTCAGCTTAGAGTAAAATGAAGGCTCGAGAAGAAAGAAAGTATGAAGTTGTCTTTGAGACCCAACTTCACAGGGAAACACAAAGGGCTGCAGGGCCTTTTGAGGCTTGAGATTTTATTCTTAAAGTGAAACCGAGGTTAGCTAGGGTCAGCCAACATTAGCAAAACGAAGCTACTCGTGCAGGTATGGAGAAGGCAGATGGTTGAGTTAATTCAAAGTGAGAGTTTTCCAAGTCAAGTACCAAGAGAGTCTAAAAAGTGTGAAGTTGTTATAGAAACTTGCAAGGAAGTAATTCTAACGGTTATCACCATCACTAACAACAGTAGTTAGCAGCTGCTTATTTATTGAATGCCTCATTTTCATAGGGCATTTTTTTGCTACTAAGGATAGTTTATAGCATCTCTTTGTGGTTCATTCAAACTATTTTTGTTTAACTTTTGTGGTTAATACAACGTTTATCTATACATACATAGGAAATCTCTCCTAATTTAAGTCCATTTCTTTAAGTTTTATTACTTTTACCTCTTAAGAAAAATGGCCCTGTGATTTCCCACTAGATCCTTTTCATAAACTTGTCATCTTTTAGCTTCTCCATCTGTAGGATAAGCAATTTTCTAAATATGTCTCGACTTTCTATTCTTTATATCATTTGGACTCCTCTTCCCTGAACCCTCTCCAAATTCTCTATCCCCTTGGGTGGTGTGACCAAAGATGAATACAGAGATTTAACTCTTCAAAGGGCAATGCCGCATTGTTGTTGTTTCATTTAGTTAATTTCGACTCATGATGACCCCATGTGTGCAGAGTAGAGCTTCTCCATTGAGGTTTCAATGCAGTAACCTTTTGGAAGCAGTTTGCCAGGCCTGTCTTTTGAGGCACCTCTGGGTGGCTCTATCTACTAATCTTTTGGCTAGTAGTTGAGGGCTTAACCATTTGCGCTAGTCAACGTGTCATGGGAAAAAAAAAAAAAAGATGGGGAAATTTGAAGAGGTAGCTCTTCAATCTCAAATGTTCCTACTTTGGTGCTGATTGTATAGCCCTTAACAAGCTTCTTGGGGTTAATTTATACTTCCAGTGGCACTGTGATCTCTTGAAGGCATTTTCCCTGGGAGACTAGATTCCCAGGCCTAGAAGAAAAAAAAAAAAAAAAAAAAACCTATTATTAGTACCATAATACTTTCAATGCTGCATTGATTTTTACATTTATATTGTATTACATTAAGTCTCTTTTTTAAGTAAACTTGTGAGTATTCAAGTTTCAAAACATGATTTGCAGCCCACATGCTGATTTGGAAGCTGTAGGTAGACTGAAAGGGGTGATTCTTGGCATTTAATAGTCTTATTCTAGAAATGTTGTTGCTGTTAGTTGCCATCAAGTAGGCTCCAACTCATGGTGACCTTACATATAACAGAATGAAACGTTGCCTGGTCCTGTGCCACAGTATCTTGTTTTTTGTTTTTTTTTTACTTTTTGTAAATGACATAACTTTACATTACTCTCTGTCTTATTTATCTAGTGCTGGTATATCAGAAATACCACAAGTGAATGCCTTTAACAAACAGAGATTTTTTTCTCTTACATCTAGGAGACTAGAAATCCGAATTCAGGGTGCCAGCTCCAGGCGAAGACTTTCTCCCTCAGTCAGCTCTAGGGGAAGGTCCTGGTCATCAATCTTCCTTGGGCCTAGGAGTTGCTCAGCACAGGAACTCCGAATCCAAAGGACAAGCTCTTCTACTAGCTCTTCTTTCTTGGTGGTATAAAGTCCCTCTCTCTCTGCTCAATTCTCTCATTCATATCTCAAGAGATTGACTCAAGACACAACCTAATCTGTTAGATTGTGTCCTGCCTCATTAACATAACTGCCTCTAACCCTGCCTCATTAACATCATACAAAAAACACATAGAGGTTAGGATTTACAAATAGAATGAAGTGGAGTACAACCACACAATACTGGGAATCATGACCTAGACAAGTTGACACACATTTTTTTTTTTTATAATTTTTATTGTGCTTTAAGTGAAAGTTTCCAAATCAAGTCAGTCTCTCACATAAAAACTTATATACACTTTGCTACATACTCTCAATAACTTTCCCCTAATGAGACAGCCCGCTCTCTCCCTCCACTCTCTCTTTTCGTGTCCATTTCGCCAGCTTCTAACCCCCACCACCCTCTCATCTCCCCTCCAGGTAGGAGATGCCAACATAGTCTCAAGTGTCCACCTGATCCAAGAAGCTCACTCCTCACCAACATCCCTCTCCAACCCATTGTCCAGTTCAATCTATGTCTGAAGAGTTGGCTTCAGGAATGTTTCCCGTCCTGGGCCAACAGAAGGTCTGGGGGCCATGACCACCAGGATCCCTCCAGTCTCAGTCAGACCATTAAGTCTGGTCTTTTTATGACAATTTGGGGCCTGCATCCCACTGCTTTCCTGCTCCCTCGCGGGTTCTCTGTTGTGTTCCCTTTCAAGGCAGTCATCAGTTATAGCCAGGGACCATCTAGTTCTTCCAGTCTCAGGATGATGTAGTCTCTGGTTCATGTGGCCCTTTCTGTGTCTTGGGCTCGTAATTACCTTATGTCCTTGGGATTCTTCATTCTCCTTTGATCCAGGTGGGTTGACATCAATTGATGGATCTTAGATGGCTGCTTGCTAGCGTTTAAGACCCCAGATTCCACTTTTCAAAGTGGGATGCAGAATGTTTTCTTAATAGATTTTATTATGCCAATTGATTTAGATGTCCCCTGAAGCCATGGTCCCCAAAACCCTACCCCTGCTACACTGGCCTTTGAAGCATTCACTTTATTCAGGAAACTTCTTTGCTTTTGGTTTAGTCCAGTTGTGCTGACCTCCCCTGTATTGTGTGTTGTCTTTCCCTCCACCCAAAGTAGTTCTTATCTACCAACTAATTAGTGAATACCCCTCTCTCACCCTCCCACCCTCCCTCCTCTCGTAACTTTCTTCTCAGTTTAAACTATTTCTCAAGTTCTTATAATAGTGGTCTTATACAATATTTGTCCTTTTGTGACTAATTTCACTCACCATAATGTCTTCCAGGTTCCTCCATGTTATGAAATGTTTCACAGATTCCTCACTGTTCTTTATCGATGCGTAGTATTCCATTGTGTGAATATACCATAATTTATTTATCCATTCATCCGTTGATGGGCACCTTGGTTGCTTCCATCTTTTTGCTACTGTAAACAGTGGTGCTGCAATAAACATGGGTTGGCATATATCTGTTCGTGTAAAGGCTCTTATTTCTCTAGGATATATTCCGAGGAGTGGGATGGTTGGATTGTATGGTAGTTCTATTTCTAGCTTTTTAAAGAAGCACCAAATAGATTTCCAAAGTGGCTGTACCATTTAACATTCCCACCAGCAGTGTATAAGTGTTCCAATCTCTCCACAGGCTCTCCAGCATTTATTATTTTGTGTTTTTTGGATTAATGCCAGCTTTGTTGCAGTGAGATGAAATCTTGTTGTAGTTTTGATTTGCATTTCTCTAATGGCTAATGATCATGAGCATTTTCTCATGTGTCTGTTAGCTACCTGAATGTCTTCTTTAGTGAAGTGTCTGTCCATATCTTTTGCCCATTTTTAATAGGGTTGTCTTTTTGTAGTTGAGTTTTTGCAGTATCATGTAGATTTTAGAGATCAGACGCTGATCAGAAATGTCATAGCTAAAAACTTTTTCCCAGTCTGTAGGTAATCTTTTTACTCTTTTGGTGAACTCTTTGGATGAGAATAGGTGTTTGATTTTTAGGAGCTCCCAGTTGTCTAGTTTTTCTTCTGCATTCTTAACAATGTTTTGTATATTGTTTATGCCATGTATTAGGGCTCCTAACGTTGTCCCTATATTTTCTTCCATGATCTTTATCGTTTTAGATTTTATATTTAGGTCTTTGATCCATTTTGAGCTCATTTTTGTGCATGTAGTGAGGTATGGGTCTTGTTTCATTTTTTTTGCAGATGGATATCCAATTACGCCAGCACCATTTGTTAAAAAGACTGTCTTTTCCCCATTTAACTGTTTTGGGGCCTTTGTCAAATATTTACTGCTCATACGTGGATGGGTTTATGTCTGGATTCTCAATTCTGTTCCATTGGTCTATGTATCTGTTGTTGTACCAGTACCAGGCTGTTTTGACTACTGTGGCAGTATAATAGGTTCTAAAATCAGGTAAAGTAAGGCCTCCCACTTTGTTCTTCTTTTTCCTTAATGCCTTATTTATCCAGGGCCTCCTTCCCTTCCGTATGAAGTTTGTGATTTATTTCTCCATCTCATTAAAGAAAGTTGCTGGGATTTGGATAGGAATTGCATTAAATGTATAGATTGCTCTTGGTAGAATAAACATTTTTATAACGCTAAGTCTTCCTATCCATGAGCAAGGTATGTTTTTCCACTTATGTAAGTCTCTTTTGGTTTGTTGCAGAAGTGTACTGTAGTTTTCTTTGTATAAATCTTTTACATCTCTGGTAAGATTTATTCCTAAGTATTTATCTTCTCGAGGGCTACTGTAAATGGCATTGATTTGGTGATTTCCTCTTCGATGTTTTTGTTGGTATAGAGGAATCCAACTGGTTTTTGTATGTTTATCTTGTATCCCAATACTCTGCTGAACTCTTCTATTAGTTTTAGTAGTTTTCTGGAGGATTCCTTAGGGTTTTCTGTGTATAAGATCATGTTATCTGCAAATAGAGATACTTTTACTTCTTCCTTGCCAGTCTGGATGCCCTGTATTTCTTTATCTAGCCTAATGGCTCTGGCTAGGACTTCCAGCACAATGTTGAATAAGAGTGGTGATAAAGGGTATCCTTCTCTGGTTCCCGATCTCAATGGAAATGCTTTCAGGCTCTCTCCACCTGATCTCAATGGGAATGCTTTCGGGCTCTCTCCATTTAGGTTGATGTTGGTTGTTGGCTTCGTATAAATGCCTTTATTATGTTGAGTAATTTTCCTTTCTATTCCTATTTTGCTGAGAGTTTTTATCATGAATTGGTGTTGAACTTTGTCAAATGCCTTTTTTGTATCAATTGATAAAATCATGTGATTCTTATCTTTTGTTTTATTTGTGTGGTGGGTTACATTAATTGTTGTTCTAATGTTGAACCATCCCTGCATACCTGGTATGAATCCCACTTGGTCATGGTGAATTATTTTTTGATATGTTGTTGAATTCTATTGGCTAGAATTTTGTTGAGGATTTTTGCATCTATGTTCATGAGGGATATAGGTCTATAATTTTCTTTTCTTGTGGTGTCTTTACCTGGTTTTGGTATCAGGGGTATGCTGGCTTCATAGAATGAGCTTGGTAGTATTCCGTCCTTTTCTATGCTCTGAAATACCTTTAGTAGTAGTGGTGTTAACTCTTCTCTGAAAGCTTGGTAGAACTCTGCAGTGAAGCCGTCAGGACGAGGGCTTTTTTTTTGTGGGGAGTTTTTTGATTACCTTTTCAATCTCTTCTTTTGTTATCGGTCTATTTAGTTGTTCTACTTCTGTTTTTGTTAGTTTAGGTAGGTAGTGTGTTTCTAGGAATTCACCCATTTCTTCTAGGTTTTTAAATTTGTTAGAGTACAATTTTTCATAGTAATCTGACATGATTCTTTTAATTTCAGTTGGGTCTGTTGTAATATTGCCCCTCTCATTTCTTATTCGGGTTATTTGCTTCCTCTTCTGTTTTTCTTTTGTCAGTTTGGCCAGCGGTTTATCAATTTTGTTGATTTTTTTCAAAAAACTAACTTTTGGTCTTGTTAATTCTGTCAATTGTTTTTCTGTTTTCTATTTCATTTAGTTCAGCTCTAATTTTTATTATTTGTTTTCTCCTGGTGCCTGAGGGTTTCTTTTGTTGCTCTCTTTCTATTTATTCAAGTTGTAGGGGTAATTCTTTGATTTTGGCACTTTCTTCTTTTTGTATGTGTTCATTTAATGATATAAATTGGTTTCTGAGCACCGCTTTTGCTGTGTCCCAAAGGCTCTGATAGGAAGTGTTTTCATTCTCATTGGAGTCTATGAATTTCTTTATTCCATCCTTAATGTCTTCTATAATCCAGTCCTTTTTGAGCAGGGTATTGTTCAGTTTCCAAGTGTTTGATTTCTTTTCCCTGCTTTTTCTGTTATTGATTTCCACTTTTATGGCCTTATGGTCAGAGAAGATCCTTTATAATATTTCAATGTTTTGGATTCTGCTAAGGCTTGCTTTATGACCTAATATGTGGTTTATTCTAGAGAATGTTCCATCCGCACTAGAAAAGAAAGTATACTTGGTTGCTGTTGGGTGGAGTGTTCTGTATATGTCTACGAGGTCAAGTTGGTTGTGGCATTTAGATCTCCCGTGTCTTTACTGAGCTTCTTTCTGGAAGTCCTGTCCTTCACTGAAAGTGGTGTGTTGAAGTCTGCTACTATTACTGTGGAGCTGTCTATCTCACTTTTCAATGCTGATGTGTTTGTTTTATGTATCTTGCAGCCCTGTCATTGGGTGCATAAATATTTAATATGGTTATATCTTCTTGGTGTATTGTCCCTTTAATCATTATATAGTGTCCTTCCTTATCCTTTCGGATGGATTTAACTTTAAAGTCTATTTTGTCAGAGATTAATATTGTGACTCCTGCTCTTTTTTGATTGTTGTTTGCTTGATATATTTTTTTCCATCCTTTGAGTTTTAGTTTATGTCTCTAAGGTATGTCTCTTGTAGGCAGCATATAGACGGATCTTGTTTTTTAATCCATTCTGCCCCTCTCTGTCTCTTTATTGGTGCATTAATCCATTTACATCCTAGGTAATTATGGATAGGTATGAATTTAGTGCTATCATTTTGATGCCTTTTTTTGTGTGTTGTTGACAATTTCTTTTTCCCACTTCATTTTATGTGCTGAGTAGATTTTCTTTATATATTGTCCTTTCCTCATATTTGTTGTTGTTGACTTTGTTTCTTCTGCGTCTCTATTTTTTTCTTATATTTTATTTTGATGAGTAGGATAGGTTGCCTCCTTTGTGATTACCTTATTATTTACCCCTATTTTTCTAAATTTAAAACTAACTTTTATTTCTTTGTATTACCGTATCTTCCTCTCCATATGGAAGGTGTACGATTACATTTCTTTTTTTTTTTAATTAATTTTTATTAAGCTTCAAGTGAACATTTACCATTCCAATCAGTCTGTCACATGTATGTTTACATACATCTTACTCCCTTCTCCCACTTGCTCTCCCCCTATTGAGTCAGCCCTTTCAGTCTCTCGTTTCGTGCCAATTTTGCCATCTTCCCTCTCTCTCTATCTTCCCATCCCCCCTCCAGTCAAGAGTTGCCAACACACTCTGCAGTGTCCACCTGATTTAATTAGCTCACTCTTCATCAGCATCTCTCTTCCCCCCCACTGACCAGTCCTTTTCATGCCTGATGATTTGTCTTCGGGGATGGTTCCTGTCCTGTGCCATCAGAAGTTCTGGGGAGCATTGTCTCTGGGATTCCTCTAGTTGCAGTCATACGATTAGGTATAGTCTTTTCATGAGAATTTGGGGTCTGTATCCCATTGGTCTCCTGCTCCCTCAGGAGTTGTCTGTTGTGCTCCCTGACAGGGCAGACATCGATTGTGAACGGGCACCAACTAGTTCTTCTGGTCTCAGGATAATGTAGGTCTCTGGTTCATGTGGCCCTTTCTGTCTCTTGGGTTCTTAGTTGTCGTGTGACCTTGGTGTTCTTCCTTTGACTTTGCTCCAGGTGGGTTGAGACCAATTGATGTATCTTAGATGGCCGCTTGTTGGCATTTAGGACTCCAGGGGCCACAATTCAACGTGGGATGCAGAATGTTTTCATAATAGAATTATTTTGCCCATTGACTTAGAAGTCCCCTCAAACCAAGTTCCCCAGACCCCAGCACCTGCTCCGCTGACCTTTGAAGCTTTCATTTTATCCCGGAAACCTCTTTGCTTTTAGTCCAGTCCAATTAGGCTGACCTTCCTTGTATTGAGTGTTGTCTTTCCCTTCACCCAAAGCAGTTCTTATCTACAGATTGATCAATAAAAAGCCCTCTTCCTCCCTCCCTCCCTCCCCCCTTTATAACCACAAAAGTATGTGTTCTTCTCCGTTTTTTCTATTTCTCAAGATCTTATAATAGTGGTCTTATACAATATTTGTCCTTTTGCAACTGACTCATTTCATTCAGCATAATGCCTTCCAGATTCCTCCATGTTATGAAATGTTTCATAGATTGGTCACTGTTCTTTATCGATGCGTAGTATTCCATTGTGTGAATATACCACAATTTATTTACCCATTCATCCGTTGACGGACATCTTGGTTGCTTCCAGCTTTTTGCTATTGTAAACAGAGCTGCAATAAACATGGGTGTGCATATATCTGTTTGTGTGAAGGCTCTTGTATCTCTAGGGTATATTCCGAGGAGTGGGATTTCTGGGTTGTATGGTAGTTCTAACTGTTTAAGATAATGCCAGATGGATTTCCAAAGTGGTTGTATCATTTTACAATCCCACCAGCAGTGTATGAGAGTTCCAATCTCTCCGCAGCCTCTCCAACATTTATTATTTTGTGTTTTTTGGATTAATGCCAGTCTAGTTGGTGTGAGACGGAATCTCATCGTAGTTTTAATTTGCATTTCTCTAATGGCTAATGATCGGGAGCATTTTCTCATGTATCTGTTGGCTGCCTGAATATCTTCTTTAGTGAAATGTGTGTTCATATCCTTTGCCCACTTCTTGATTGGGTTGTCTTTTTGTGGTTGAGTTTTGACAGAATCATGTAGATTTCAGAGAGCAGGTGCTGGTCTGAGAGGTCATAGCTGAATATTCTTTCCCAGTCTGTAGGTGGTCTTTTTACTCTTTTGGTGAAGTCTTTAGATGAGCATAGGTGTTTGATTTTTAGGAGCTCCCAGTTATCTGGTTTCTCTTCGTCATTTTTGGTAATGTTTTGTATTCTGTTTATGCCCTGTATTAGGGCTCCTAGGGTTGATCCTATTTTTTCTTCCATGATCTTTATCGTTTTAGTCTTTATGTTTAGGTCTTTGATCCACTTGGAGTTAGTTTTTGTGCATGGTGTGAGGTATGGGTCCTGTTTCATTCTTTTGCAAATGGATATCCAGTTATGCCAGCACCATTTGTTAAAAAGACTATCATTTCCCCAATTAACTGACACTGGTCCTTTGTCAAATATCAGCTGCTCATACATGGATGGATTTATATCTGGGTTCTCAATTCTGTTCCATTGGTCTATGTGCCTGTTGTTGTACCAGTACCAGGCTGTTTTGACTACTGTAGCTGTATAATAGGTTCTGAAATCAGGTAGAGTGAGGCCTCCCACTTTCTTCTTCTTTTTCAGTAATGCTTTGCTTAGCCGGGGCTTCTTTCCCTTCCATATGAAATTAGTGATTTGTTTCTCTATCCCCTTAAAATATGACATTGGTATTTGGATTGGAAGTGCGTTATATGTATAGATGGCTTTTGGTAGAATAGACATTTTTACTATGTTAAGTCTTCCTATCCATGAGCAGGGTATGTTTTTCCACTTAAGTATGTCCTTTTGAATTTCTTGTAGCAGAGTTTTATAGTTTTCTTTGTATAGGTCTTTTACATCCTTGGTAAGATTTATTCCTAAGTATTTTATCTTCTTGGGGGCTACCGTGAATGGTATTGCTTTGGTTATTTCCTCTTCGGTGTTCTTTTTGTTGATGTAGAGGAATCCAAGTGGTTTTTGTATGTTTATTTTATAACCTGAGACTCTTCCAAACTCTTCTATTAGTTTCAGTAGTTTCTTGGAGGATTCCTTAGGGTTTTCCATGTATACGATCATGTCATCTGCAAATAGTGATAGCTTTAATTCCTCCTTACCAATCTGGATACCCTTTATTTCTTTGTCTAGCCTAATTGCCCTGGCTAGGACTTCAAGTACGATGTTGAATAAAAAAAAAAAAAGTACGATGTTGAATAAGAGTGGTGATAAAGGGCATCCTTGTCTGGTTCCCGTTCTCAAGGGAAATGCTTTCAGGTTCTCCCCATTTAGAGTGATATTGGCTGTTGGCTTTGCATAGATGCCCTTTATTATGTTGAGGAATTTTCCTTCAATTCCTATTTTGGTAAGAGTTTTTATCATAAATGGGTGTTGAACTTTGTCAAATGCCTTTTCTGCATCTATTGATAAGATCATGTGGTTTTTATCTTTTGTTTTATTTATGTGATGGATTACATTAATGGTTTCTCTGATATTAAACCAGCCTTGCATACCTGGTATAAATCGCACTTGATCAGGGTGAATTATTTTTTTGATGTGTTGTTGGATTCTATTGGCTAGAATCTTGTTGAGGATTTTTGCATCTATGTTCATGAGGGATATAGGTCTAAAATTTTCTTTTTTTTTTTTAATGTCTTTACCTGGTTTGGGTATCAGGGAGATGGTGGCTTCATAGAATGAGTTGGGTAGTATTCCGTCTTTTTGTATGCTTTGAAATACCTTCAATAGTAATGGTGTTAAGTCTTCTCTGAAGGTTTGGTAGAACTCTGCAGTGAAGCCATCCGGGCCAGGACTTTTTTTTGTTGGAAGTTTTTTGATTACCGTTTCAATCTCTTTTTTTGTTATGGGTCTATTTAGTTGTTCTACTTCTGAATGTGTTAGTTTAGGTAGGTAGTATTGTTCCAAGAATTTATCCATTTCTTCTAGGTTTTCAAATTTGTTAGAGTACAATTTTACGTAGTAATCTGAAATGATTCTTTTAATTTCATTTGGCTCTGTTGTGATGTGGTCCTTCTCGTTTCTTATTCGGGTTATTTGTTTCCTTTCCTGTTTTTCTTTAGTCAGTCTAGCCAATGGTTTATCAATTTTGTTAATTTTTTCAGAGAACCAGCTTTTGGCTTTGTTAATTCTTTCAATTGTTTTTCTGTTCTCTAATTCATTTAGTTCAGCTCTAATTTTTATTATTTGTTTTCTTCTGGTGCCTGATGGATTCTTTTGTTGCCCACTTTCTATTTGTTCAAGTTGTAGGGACAGTTCTCTGATTTGGGCTCTTTCTTCTTTTTGTATGTGTGCATTTATCAATATAAATTGGCCTCTGAGCACTGCTTTTGCTGTGTCCCAGAGGTTTTGATAGGAAATATTTTCATTCTCGTTGCTTTCTAAGAATTTCCTTATTCCCTCCTTGATGTCTTCTATAACCCAGTCTCTTTTCAGGAGGGTATTGTTCATTTTCCAAGTATTTGATTTCTTTTCCCTAGTTTTTCTGTTATTGATTTCTAGCTTCATTGCCTTGTGGTCTGAGAAGATGCTTTGTAATATTTCGATGTTTTGGATTCTGCAAAGATTTGTTTTATGACCTAATATGTGGTCTATTCTAGAGAATGTTCCATGTGCGCTAGAAAAAAGAGTATATTTTGCAGCAGTTGGGTGGAGAGTTCTGTATAAGTCAATGAGGTCAAGTTGGTTGATTGTTGTAAGTAGGTCTTCCGTGTCTCTATTGAGCTTCTTACTGGATGTCCTGTCCTTCTCCGAAAGTGGTGTGTTGAAGTCTCCTACTATAAATGTGGAGGTGTCTATCTCACTTTTCAATTCTGTTAAAATTTGATTTATGTATCTTGCAGCCCTGTCATTGGGTGCATAAATATTTAATATGGTTATGTCTTCCTGATCAATTGTCCCTTTTATCATTATGTAGTGTCCTTCTTTATCCTTTGTGGCGGATTTAAGTCTAAAGTCTATTTTGTCAGAAATTAATATTGCTACTCCTCTTCTTTTTTGCTTATTGTTTGCTTGATATATTTTTTTCCATCCTTTGAGTTTTTGTTTGTGTCTCTAAGTCTAAGGTGTGTCTCTTGTAGACAGCATATAGATGGATCATGTTTCTTTATCCAGTCTGTGACTCTCTGTTTCTTTATTGGTGCATTTAGTCCATTTACATTCAGCGTAATTACAGATAAATAAGTTTTTAGTGCTGTCATTTTGATGCCTTTTCATGTGTGTTGTTGTCCATTTCATTTTTCCACATGCTTTTTTGTGCTGAGACGTTTTTCTTAGTAGCTTGTGAGATCCTCATTTTCATAATGTTTAACTTTGTGTTTGTTGAGTCGTTACGTTTTTCTTGGCTTTTTTCTTGAGTTATGGAATTGATATTCCTTTTTGTGGTTACCTTATTATTTACCCCTATTTTCTAAGTAAAAACCTAACTTGTATCCTTCTATATCGCCTTGTATCACTCTCCATCTGGCAGTTCAATGCCTCCTATATTTAGTCCCTCTTTTTGATTATTGTGATCGTTTATCTATTGATTTCCATGATTTCCTGTTATGTGTATTATTTTGTTTATTTATTTATTTTTTAGAATTAGTCTTAACTTGTTTGTTTTTGTGCTTTCCCTATTTGAGTTGCGTTGATATCAGGACGTTCTGTTTTGTGACCTTGTATTGTGCTGGTACCTGATATTTTTGGTCATCAGGCCAAACAATCTCCTTTAGCATTTCTTGCAGTCTTGATTTAGTTTTTGCAAATTCTCTAAACTTGTGTTTATCTGTAAATATCTTAATTTCTCCTTCATATTTCAGAGAGAGTTTTGCTGGATATATGATCCTTGGTTGGCAGTTTTTCTCGTTCAGTGCTCTGTATACGTCGTCCCATTCCCTTCTTGCCTGCATGGTTTCTGCTGAGTAGTCTGAACTTATTCTTATTGATTCTCCCTTGAAGGAAACCTTTCTTTTCTCCCTGGCGGCTTTTAAAATTTTCTGTTTGTCTTTGGTTTTGGCAAGTTTGATGATAATATGTCTTGGTGTTTTTCTTTTTGGATCAATCTTAAATGGGGTTCGATGAGCATCTTGGATAGATATCCTTTCGTCTTTCATGATGTCAGGGAAGTTTTGTGTCAGGAGTTCTTCAACTATTTTCTCTGTGTTTTCTGTCCCCCCTCCCTGTTCTGGGACTCCAATCACTCACAAGTTATCCTTCTTGATAGAGTCCCACATGATTCTTAGGGTTTCTTCATTTTTTTTAATTCTTTTATCTGATTTTTTTTCAGCTATGTTGGTGTTGATTCCTGGTCCTCCAGAAGTCCCATTCTACACTCTAATTGCTCGAGTCTGCTCCTCTGACTTTCTATTGTGTTGTCAAATTCTGTAATTTTATTGTTAATCTTTTGGATTTCTACATGCTGTCTCTCTATGGATTCTTGCAACTTATTAATTTTTCCACTATGTTCTTGAATAATCTTTTTGAGTTCTTCAACAGTTTTATCAGTGTGTTCCTTGGCTTTTTCTGCATTTATCCTAATTTCATTTGTGATATCTTTAAGCATTCTGTAAATTACTTTTTTATATTCTGTATCTGATAATTCCAGGATTGTATCTTCATTTGGGAAAGATTTTGATTCTTTTGTTTGGGTGGTTGGAGAAGCTGTCATGGTCTGTTTCTTTATGTGGTTTGATATGGACTGCTGTCTCCGAGCCATCACTGGGAAACTAGATTTTCCAGGTAATCAGCTAAAAAAAATGCAGTCAGCTCCCTATCTGAATTCTCCCTCTGGCTCCGGGTATTCGGATGTTAATGGAGCCGCCTGGGGAGGGTGGGGGAGGGATCAGAGAGCTAGGAGTGTAGCACCACAGAATATAGAGCTGATCACCACGTTCATGCTCCGCCCCCGTCCACCAAAATCCGGGCGGGACGGCTCCCCGGTTGGGACGCTACTCTCCCAGCTCCAAGACCCGTCACTTCCTCTCGGGGACTTCTCCCTCTGGTGTGCGACACCGCTCTCGCGAACTGGATGGGTGTCTCCCACACGAACGGGTGGGCCCGCCCCCAGGGTCTATTCAGGAGAATATAATTGGACCCCGCGCTCACGCCCCACCCGCTTTCGCCAAAATCCCAGCGGGACGGCTCCCCGGCTGGGACGCTGCTCTCCCTGCTCCAAGACCTTTCACTTCCTCCCGGGACTTCTCCCTCTGGTGCACCGAACCACACGCGCGAACTGGGTTGGTGTCCCCCCACACGAACGTGTGGGCCCTGCTCCGGGGTCGCTTTAGGGAAATATAGCTGATCCCCCCCCCCACTCGCACCCCGCCTGCTTCCCGCCAAACTCCCGGCAGGACGGCTCCCCGGCTGGGATGCTGCTCTCCCCTCTCCAAGATCAGTCACTGCCTCCCGGGTGCTTCTCCCTCCGGCTGAGCCGCTACGCCGCCCACGCCAACCAGCTAGACTCTCTCCCGGGATGGGTTCGGGGGGGTAGGGCTGGGCCCCTTGTCTGTGCCATCTGCCCCCCTGGGCTCTGCCCCAGATCGGGCTCCGAAGGTCACCTGCCTGGTACGCTGTCTCCTAGTTCTGAAAACGGTCGCTGTCTGCCCGTATTTGTTCGTTTTCCGTCTCTAAGTCTGTGTTTGTTGTTCAGAGTTCGTAGATTGTTATGTATGTGATCGATTCACTTGTTTTTCCGAGTCTTTGTTGCAAGAGAGATCCGTGGTAGCGTCCACCTAGTCCGCCATCTTGGCCCCGCCCCTTTGATTACATTTCTTAGTCCCTGTTTATTATTCTAATGTTGTCTTCTTTTATATAATAACATCGTTGTTACCCTGTTTTGGGCTTTTTTTTTTTTTTTAATCTTGCTTTGTTTTTTTGGATTTCCCTGTCTGGGTTGACTTCTGGTTGCTCTGCCCAGTGTTCTAGTCCTGGGTTGATACCTGATATTATTGATTTTCTAACCAAAGAACTCCCTTTAGTATTTCTCGTAGCTTTGGTTTTGTTTTTACGAACTCCCTCAACTTGTGTTTATCTGGAAATGTCTTAATTTCATCCTTATATTTAAGACACATTCTGATTTCCAGAATGTGTGCTTAATTTATGGCAATCTGCAAAAGGTGGAAAACAGTTCTTGGTTTCACTCTCAATGTGTTCATCACCACATTGTACAAAATAGATGATGGGATGGGGTACCTGTGGGACATAGCTTCACAAGCTCCTCTAGGCAGACGTTTAGCCATTAAGAATTGGGGGCAACTCAGGCAACAAGTCTGCGTATCTTAAGAGGCAAGATTGCCCATTTTCTAGCTTATCAGAAAAAATATATATATATATATACACACATACATACATACACACACACACACACATATATAGGCATTGGTGGCTCAGTGGTAGAATTCTTGTTTTCCATGTGTGAGATCCAAGTTCAATTCTCAGCCAATGCACTTCGTGCACAGCCACCATCTGTCAGTGGAGAGTTGTGTGTTGTTATGAAGCTGAACAGTTTTCCGAGTACTTTCCAGACAAAAGGAAAAAAGGCCTGGTGATCTATTTCCAAATATCAGCCAATGAGAACCTTATTGATCACAATGATCTGATCTGCAAACAATCATGGGGATGGTGCAGGACTGGAATGCAATGTCATTCCACTGTGTATGAGGTCACCACAAGTCAGGGCATCAGGGCCAACTCAATGGCAGCTGACAAGTGTGTGTATTTTATCTGTAGATAAATTTCAAGTGCCTACTGACTTACCTTTCCATTAAATTCTAGAGGCACCACAATCTTAACCTCTGCATTAATTAACTCTAAAATAAACGAGAACTAACAGCAATAAGCACCATTCTTTAAAGAAAAAAATGCTCTTTTGCTGCATATTGTAAAACACTCCGTTCATTTTTCACCAGAGTTATAGCCTCATATTCACCAGGATCTTCACTAGTGCACTTTTCAGATTATCTCTTGTACGCTTGCAAAATGTCCCAGATTCCTGGGCAATGTCCCAATGATCAGGGGACCTGCATACCTGCTGTCTGACTCCCAGACCAGGCTCTGCAGACTAGATGAGTGTGTGAAAAGGATGTCTGTATTTACCCTCTGTCTTTAAGTGACTAATCGTGTCTGTACTTGCCTATTTCGTCCATGGAGACTTTACTGGCCCCAATTTTTAAAAAAGCTCCTACCACACTCCCATTTTCTGTAAGCGCAATTAGCTGCAGGTACAAAATTTGGAGCAAAGAGGCCTCTCGTGGCCTGTTGTGCCTGCAGTTATCCAACTGTGGCTGCAGTTTTTCAGTGCACAACTGATTGCACCAACAAACAGAAAGGCTTGACTTTGAAAATGGGTCCCTTTAAGACAGTTGGGGGATTGCATGCCTCCGGTTGGCAAATTGCAATCTTTTATAGAGGCACAGCCATGGCTCCAGCTGGAGCCTCGAGTCTGAAATCCAGGTTAGGTATATAGGGTGGGCTGGAAAGCCTGTGCAGACCCCTTTCCTGGTTTCACCTTGAGCTACCGGTGGACGCGGCATTAGTATTCAGCATTCCCAGGCCCATAACCTGCTTAGTTCACCAGTCACTCTCCAGAAGGGTTTGAAGAGAGAAGCTCAGTCACACTGTCAATAGAACACATTTAACCAACTCTAAATTTGCTTTAAAGAGACAGCTACAAAGATTGACTTTTGCAAACTGACTGACTCCACCATGCAGCAAAGGCTTCCATTTGTGCTCGACTGTTATTAACTGTGTCACTGAGTACATAAGAAAGGTTTTTGAAGGAATTCCAGTGTGAATCCACTAATTCAATAATCCAACAACATAAATTTAAGTAATGGATATTAATACTATGTTCAAAACACACACAAAACTTTTATATCTCTCTTTCTCAAACAGGCCAAGCGTGGATGGTGAGGGGCTCCTGATGAAATAATAAAACCCAATTCTCATCTAGAAAAAAGAGTCATTATAGGAGGACAGTAATTTACTTTATATGACCTTCAATTGATTATTCTGTGGCTGCTACACAAATATCACAGGAGCTATTGATCGTAAAACCTACCAAATAGATCTCTAATAGCTCTTACTGGGCAAAAATAATTATGCTTGCACTGTGGTCTAACACACATAAACCAATGTGGAGGTATTAATATATGGTATTATTACCCATCTGTCTGCGAGATATGGAGAAGACCCTTCCAGGGAACACACTACGTCTAAGCCCCACGAAAGCTCAATATCCAAGCCGACAATTATAGCCAGTTACACTGAAAAATTGATTCCTGTAACTAAAAGCTGGAGCTGGGAAGCAGAGGCTCCAGCTTGCTTAATAAAAGTAAAATAATAACAAGAGGAACCCTAACTGAGGAGGAGTCCAGCAGCCCGGGCTGCTCAGACACAGAAATTGAATTTCCCCATGGTGTCAGCAGCAGAGAAACTTTCGGAGTCAAGAGCTTTCTATCTAGCCCAGATCAAGATCAATGATCAACACGCGTAAAAGGTCAGGGTGACTAATCAAAGAACAGATCATCTATCTCTCAAGGAAAAGTGTACAACATAATCCAGAAACGCGGCACTGCTGGTTGCAGAGAGTGAGAAAAACCAAGGGAAAGAGAAACTTCAATTCCACTTTAGTCAACAGGAAGAACACTGTGCTGATACCAAATGCGGAGCCAGAGGTCTGCGGGCCAATAGCAGGCATTCAGTGGGCCTGAAGCTGATGAACAAAGGACACCAGCCGCCCAGGCAACTCCTTCACTCTGGGCTTCCAAGCTCTGAGAAAAATATTCTTGACAAAATGAGACTAAATGGGCACACCAGCCCAGGGGCAAGGATGAGAAGGCAGGAGGGGACAGGAAAGCTGGTAACAGGGAACCCAAGGTCGAGAAGGGGAGAGTGTTGACAGGTTGTGGGGCTGGCAACCAGTGTCACAAAACAACATGTGTATTGTTTCATGAGAAACTAATTTGCTCTGTAAACCTTCATCTAAAGTACAATAAAAAAGGAAAAAAAAAATTCTTGATGTCTTAGTCATCTAGTGCTGCTATAACAGAAATACTACAAGTAGATGGCTTTAACAAACAGGAGTTTATTCTCTCACAGTCTAATAGGCTAGAAGTCCAAACTCAGGGTGTCAGCACCAGAGGAAGGCTTTTTCTGCGGGTTCTGGAGGAAGGCCCTTGTCATCAGTCTTCCCCTGGACTAGGAGCTTCTCCACGCAGGAACCCTCAGTCCAAAGGATGAGCTCTGCTCCCGGCACTGCTTTTTGGTAGTATGAGGTCTCCCTCTCTGCTTGCTTCCTTCTCCTTTTATCTCTTGTAAGGTAAAAAGTGGTACAGTCCACACCCCAGAAAAACTCCCCGCACATTGGATGGGGGATGTGACCTGAGCAAGGGTGTTACCTCCCACCCTAATCCTCTTCAACATAATCCAATCTTGCCTCATTAACCATAGGCAGAGATAGGATTTACAACATATAGGAAAATTATATCAATCACAAAATGGAGGTCAACCACACAATGCTGGGAATCATGGCCTAACCAAGTTGACACACATGGGGGGGGGGGGGCACAATGAAATCCGTGACGCTTGACTTCAAAATTTTTCAGCAAGTCTTTCAGTTGCCCGCATGCCCAATCCTCAAAAGTTATTATTTTAACTAATAATATACATAAACACAAATGGCTCAATGGTAAAAAGAAAACTGCAATCCAAGTGTTAAAAGGAAGAGTGATAAACTTTGAGCACTAAGGAAGAACAGACCAGAATATGAATAGGAGTGAGTTATGGATGAGAAAAAAAGGAGACTTTGTTTCCCCAGTCTGGACTTTGTATGTGCCTTGTGGGGCGGAGGGGGAGGGATGGGAGGAGAGCGAGGAGGGTCAAATTGGGGGGCAAAAAATTTGTATTCTATGAAACAGAACATCGTAATACCAGAGCTGGTGGGCTGCACATTCCAATTACTAGAGAGGCCTTAAAGTATTTATGTCCAGAGCCCTGAATCTTGATCTAAACCACTGAGGTAGAGTCGATTCTGACTGACAGTGACCCTATAGAACAGAGTAGAAATGCCCCACAGGGTTTCCAAGGAGTGGCTTGTGGATTTGAACTGCTCAACTTTTGGTTAGCAGCTGAATGCTTAACCGCTGCGCCACCAGGGCTCCAACCTTGAGTTCAGCATTGGTATTTTCTTAACCCCCCTTCCCCCCAGGTGAGTCTCGCCAAAAGCCAGGCTTGAAAACCATCAGCCTAGAGGAGAAACCCTCCTTAGCAATGGGAGGTCTTCACAGACAACGAACCTCCGGGTCCCAAGTGGCTCCCTGCCTCCTGCAACAGTGTGACTCAGCTGCTATTTCTCTTCCTTTTTAGCATTATCAGTTTCAGTTGTTAAAGGCAGGAAAACTGAAGTCACCACTTTTTTCTTCATGATTTATGATTCAGAAGCAAAAGATGAAGTGGGGGTGGGGGGGTGATGCTTGTCCCTGTTATTTTTTATTTATTTTTAAATGTGCTTTCCTGAGAATCCTTGAAGGCACGCGCAAGGCTCATGTTTTCCAAGGTCTTGCGCTGACAAAATGGACCTTTACTCACTCACACTCTGGAAACATAGAACGGGGCCTCAGGGCAGGCGGGGGGCGGGGGGGGGGGGAGATCCAGCTTGCCCTCCGTTGTTCTCAAATTACATGATAAAGTAGATGTCCTGGACTGTTTAAACTAGAGGGAGTTATCTGGCCCAGTTATAAAATCCATAGCTTGTGAGCAGTCCTTATCGTTGCTGCCTCCACAGAACAGCCAAGAAACTCAGCACCAACATTCAGCCTCCAGAGAGGCAAGTTAGCGCCATTAAAAAGAGTTTGCCTATTTGGAAAAGGAAGGTGTCCTCGTGGTTGGCAGTCCCACCTTTTTTTAAATTGTTATAATCTGTTTTTTTTTTTTTTTTTTTTTAACGGTTCTTGAGATCTAGGTTAGTTTTTTGTTTGGGGTTGCTTTTTCTTTTTTTTGCATCGTGTGGAGGTTATATTTAATTATCAGCGTTTAGTTAATATCATTCACTTGAATCTTGGCGTATGCGTTGGCTGTGTTGAATACAGACTTTGTTTTGCAAACTCTTATCATGGGCTCTCACTATCAAAAAAAAAAAAAAGTCAGACCCTAGGCAAGGAAGGTCTATCACTAAAGTGTATCTCAGTTGCTCTTCTCTTCCAAAGGTAAGCATCGTGATTCTTTCACTTTTTAGACACTAAACCCGGGGAGGGCCCGAGTGTCCGCACATGGATGGCACAGCCATGCAAAGCAGGCAAGTGCACTGAGCCAAAATGTGTCTTCCCTCCCCCGGTGCCAGCCGCGAGCTCAGCGCGCACACCGTCCCTGTCGCCGGAGCGTACCTGTTCCCTTCTGGCCTTGGAGAGCGCAGTGGCCCGTAAGGGCACTGCCGGCAGGCGAGGCACCGCGAGGCGGGCGGAGGAAAGCGGCGGGCTGTCCCGCAGGTGCCGCCCCACCTGCCGCCCCATTGGCCGCGGTGGCGGCGGCGCGCGGCGGGAGGAGGGCGCATGATGGATGGCCTGTCCGCCGGCCCCGGGTCCCAGCAGCAGGGTTCCCGCGAATGTAAACCCGACAGCGCTCCGCGCCGCCGGGCCCTGAGCCTGGAGAGCAAGGTGCCGGCACAGAAGGACCGCGCTTGGAATATTTAGATCCTGAAGATTAGTTTCTATTATGTCTCTGTGGGAGAAAGGAAAGCGCACTACGGGGAGGTGGAGGGCAAAGAACCCCGCATAATTTAGGACGGAGGTTTGAAAAAGCATTTTGCAGTCACAACAAGCCACAAGCCTCCCATTCTCAAATTGCGCACAGTTTTTATATAGCTCCCTGTCATTTATATGACTGCATATCAGTATCTGAGAAACCATATCAATTCGGGCCTAACAGTTGCATTCGCTTATCTCAGGCAATGTTAAAGCCATTAAAAAAAAAAAAAAAAAAAAACAGGTCAAAAAGAATGTGTGGAGGGGAGCCAACGCGCTTCAGTGCACGGTAAAAATACAATTGGATGTTAGATGCCGATGCAATTTTTTCAAAAACAGTAACATTAAAGAGAAGGGTGTGTTCTAGACATATATTTTGCACATTCACGTGTGTGACTTTTCTTCTGACTTCTCTAGCTTTTACATGCCTAAGAGTCATAAGCAATTTGGGTATGTTCTGTTTATCCTTGGAAAAAAGTTGACAAGGCATGGTTTTAGGCGACTCGATTTAAGAGGTGGCCTTTTTAGAACTCATTAGCTTTAGAGTTGGGATGGAAGCAGACAGAGGGTAGCAGGAGAAAATACGCGGTGAACCAACGTAGAAACAGGGCTGGAAAGAACTATTGTGTCATCCGGGTCCTTCTTGGGCTACTGGAGGACAAGTCCATCCACTGCAAGCTTTACCTCCCATGCAAGCTGCGCTGCTCAATGTCCCTAAAACATTTCACGTCAAGGAACGTCAGCTCTGCCTCTGCACTGAGTCATGTACCTCTGAGAGCAAGCAGTTTAGAGAAAGCAGATTTATTTATTTTTTTTCATATAAGGAAAACATTATTCGAAAACGTTATCCTGTCTAATAGTGCTGTGGAACACCCCACCACCTCCTCTGTCCTCCCGGCTACCACCACTAAGGAAATGAAAGCCTTGCTTAAAACAACAGCCAGTGAGATTGAAACATGTCACAAAGGTATAGTTTATCCAACTACGGTTGAAACATGAGGAGGGGGGGAAAGACCTTCACTCTCTGCATTTTTTAAAAAGTATAACATTTTAATGACTGCAGTGTAGTGGCAGAACAGTAAGTTTAGAAAAAAGAAATTTCCAAAAGAAACCTCGAAATCCGATCACGCTAAAACAAGCAATGTGCTCAAAAAATGGACTCAGAAAATAAATTAAAGCACGTGTCTTTCTAGAATCGTTTTTATGTATGCTTAAATACTTATTTGTATCATGGGAAAAGCATTTTTAATATTATTAGAGAAAAGCTCTATTGGTTAATTTCAATAAGTACATAATATTTCATTGAAGGTGTGTATTATAATCTGCTTAACCATTTCCCTAATGTTAGATATTTAGGTGGCTTCTAAGTTTTCAGGAGAGTAAATAACACAATAAAGAACATGTTAGGCAAATTTTCTACGCTTTAAAATATTTATTTCAAATAAGCATTTTAAAAATAGAATACACATACTTTATGGACAATTTGATAGTTTTTACAAGAGTTTCCAAACTTAGGAAGAAAAAGGGCTGCAGCATTCCATCTTTCCAATAAGAAAATATTGCATTACATATTTTACGTCTGCTCAGGGTTATTGAGAATACTACTAAGAATGTTTGCTAATGTAGGAGGTAGAAATAATTTCATTAATGTTTATTCTCTTTGATTACTAATGAGGTTGTCCTTTTGTTCCGTTTTTACTTATCTATTTTGCTTTCTCTGTTTTGAATATTTGGCTTCTCTTTTATTATTGAGAAAGCTCAGAAGTCAATGCATGAAAAATACAAATAGAACATTCCTACAGATGTTTCTTTCATAGTGTTAAATTTTAAACCGGGCTGGCAACTGCTGGTTAAAATGGTTACAATCAGCATGGCCTGAAATCCAGGACCAAACTGGGCCAGGCTGCACTTTGAAATAACCTATTGAATTTTGGTTTCCAGCAAGCTTCTGCTTTCCTTCCGTTGTGACTTATAAAATGATATTATCATCTGTGAAATTATTCCAGAAATTTCAGGTCCTTTGCCACAAATCAGATTCTCTCGTTAAGACACTCAGCCTCTTTGATCCGTGCACTAGCTTTCTTTCTAGTCTGAAAATTTGTGCTGTTTTCTTAACCTGCGATTTGCTCGTTTAAAAATGCCTTCTTGCTTCTCTGCACCTTCTGCAAGTGCACCAGTGCCCAGTAAATAAAGTAGCAGCCCATGTCCCTTTTAGCAAAAGCTATATATCTGTTCAGACTTGTAATTTGCTCCGTTTATATCCTTTGCCCTTGAACTCTGGTTATTAACGCAATGTCTCTCCAAATGATGCCATATAACTCTGCTCCGAGCACATTCACGGTGACACCACACACACGTTCGAAGGGCCAGGGCCAGCTGAGGAAGGGAAACAGTGATGGCTGAATTGTGGGAGGTGCAGTGCGTTACTCAAAATGGAGTGGCTGTAAAACTACAACTGTTAATATTCAGATTGCAACAAGGCCCGAGCCAGAGTTTGACTGCTAATATTCCAAGGTCTGCTTGGAAAGCAATTTAGAAAAGCAGCTTTGGTTAAAAAAAGAAACAACTAGAACACTTCTCCCAAGAAACAAACTAAAAACCCCTGAAAGGATTTGAGACAGGTGCCCTTATTAAAAAAAAAAAAAAAAAAAATTACCAACCTTAAAATAATGATTTGTAATGGGGTTGGAGGGGGCGGGGGTTTGAGTGGTTTGTTCGGTTATAAAGTCCAAATTGTATATATAGGAGAACTAGAGACCAAGTTCCCGTCTGCAAATGGTAATGAAGTACACCAATCTTCATTCTAAATAGTTGACATCGTGTAGTATATACATATTTTTAGTACATTTTATATAAGACAACAGGGCATTGACTGGGGTTTAAGATTGTTTTCACGTTACAAATAAAAATGCACTAATTAACATTGTGTGAAATTTCGAACAGGGAGTGAGGCCAATCTCCCTTTACGATATCTGTGGAGGGAATGCACTGATTAGCCAAATTAATAATTTAGGTACGATCATAGAGGCTGTGCTCAACCGACTTGGGAGAGGAAATTGTTCTCTGACATTTTTTAAAAGGGCGTTAACAAACGAGTCCTTTCCTTTTGAAATGAGGCAGTCAGGTATTTGCAATCACAAGTCCAAGCCTGGTTGGGTTAGCCTAGTTCAAAATGGTGTATTTGTTTCAAAATAATGTTTACAAAAGGCTTATTCTCCCAAAGCTCTTAATTTTAACAAATTTACATTGAAAAGTTCTTTTTTGTTTGTTTTTGGGTGTTTGACCTTGAAGCAAATTGTTCATAGCAATGATACTGAATTTGTGTATTTCCTCCCCCAAATTCTAGGCTGTGCAGAATGCCATTCATGCAAAATGTTGGTGGGGATGGAGAAAAATAATATGCCGTCAAATATCGGATTTTATGCTAAATGTAAGCTACCGTGAAAACTCTGGGCACATGTCTGTATTCTCAGTACTGTTATGACTCTGTGCCTTAGTAAAGAAGTAAAGAAATACTTCTAACTGCTCCAAATGAGTGAACTATTATTTTTTAACACACAAAATGAAATTCGAGTACATTTGCCTGTGCAAACATACACATATGAATATTTCCAGGAGAAAATAAATAAGTGATAGGTTTCCAAGAACACCAAACACATTCTTGTCTTATAACGTTAGCCGCCCCCATTCGGGTATTATTTCCAGAGGAAAATGAATTCTAGTTCCAAGTCAGATATATTTAGAAAACTTTGGAAAACATTCTTTTCATGAATGCGGAGCTGTTTTCTCCTTACCCTCTCTCTAATCAACGGCACTACATTAAAAATGGTTTGTGGAATTCACGAGACCAATCTAGTGATCTTAATTTAAGGACATTCTGGCTAAAGTATAGATAAGGGAATTAAATAAAAATTTCTGAGGATTCCAGGATCTCATACATACTAGATGAGCAGACTCAGGACATTACATCATTCACCTCAGAATTCCCACACGGTGAGCAACTGATGAGCGTCCCTGATCTAGCAATTGAACTAAATGCATAAGTGGATGTAATTAAAAGTTTGTTATGGTACACCATTTTATTGAAATGTAATGGACTATGGGCTTTATAATATTAAGTGATTTTAATTAAAGTAGGTCTTATATTATGGCTTCTTATTCCTAAAAACTCAAAAAGTTCCCTTTTACCTATTTCATTAAGAAAATGAGGATCTCATTATGCTGCTAAAACTTATTTTCAACAACACTGGCTCCTATGTTCTCTTGTATTATCTGGGCTAAAATTATTAAAATGCACATGAGAATAAAATTGTGTATGGTGGTGGATGAGGATTTTCTAACCTTATAGATAAGTAGCTGAGAAGGGGAGTGATATTATTTGGCAGAAAGTGTGGGATTGTCTTTGCTAGAATGAGCGCATGGCCTATTAAAATTCTGAGTGCCTGCACTTTGCTGATTCTCCACAGTCCGAACTTGACAGCTTATGAGTGGTATCCTAATTAAAGTACATATGGGTATAAATGCAGATTATATGTTGTATGGGCATAAATGCAGACTATATGTTGTATGGGTATATCAACCATAATTCTGAATATTTAGATCCAAAATGTTAATTAAAATATCCATCCTTGATTCTGCTCCTCGTTCCATTTCTCTTTCCCTAAAGGCAACCACTGCTAGCATTTTTCTCTATTCTTTCCAGATTCACTTCCCTATCTGCAAGTAACATGCTTGCTTGTATTGTTACTTCTTAACAATTTCCTTCTCTTCTTCTCAGTTTTTCTATTCTTCTTAGTCTAGTTTAGTCATTATCTATTGACTTTCCACTAAAGATGATTACTTTTCTCTCTTTTCTATCCCTGTTCAAAACTATACCTAGGCCCTTATTTTCTAAATACAGTTTTATTGTAATGTTTGCTAAAATGATATTCTGAGTTTATTCTCACTAATAAATGCTATTCTGATGTGGTAAGGAGTAAACAGCAATTCTTTTCTGTGTGTGTCTACAATATCTGTTTACTCCGGTGTTATGGATTGAACTGTGTTCTCGCCCGCAAAAAAATCACACAATTTTGGGTATTGTGTGATTGTCCACCATTCTGTCATCTGGTGTGATTTTCCTGTGCGTTGCAAATCCTACCTCTACAATGTTAGTGAGGTGGGATTAGCGGCAGTTATGTTAATGAGGTAGAACTCAATCTATAAGATGAGGTTGTGTCTTAAATCAATCTCTTTTGAGATATAAAAGAGAAAAGGGAGTAGAGAGACATGGGGACCTCATACCACCAAGAAACAAGAGCTGGGAGGGAGTGCGTCCTTTGGACCCAGAGCCCCAGCGCTGAGAACCTCCTTGATCAAGGGAAGATTGATGACAGGGACCTTCCCCCAGAGCTGACAGAGAAAGAAAGACTTCCCTTGGAGCTTGCACCCTGAATTCAGACTTCTAGGTGAAGATGCAGTTGTTTGAACAGAACAAGAGGATATGGCGTGGTTTAAAGTCAGGAAAGGTGATCATCAGGTTTGTATCCTTTCATCATGCTTATTCGATCTGTATGCTGAGCAAATAATCCAAGAAGCTGGACTATATGAACAGAGCATCAGGATTGGAGGAAGACTCATTAACAACCTGTGTTATGCAGATGACACGACCTTGCTTGCTGAAAGTGAAGAGGACTTAAAACACCTACTGATGAAGATCAAAGACTACTGCCTCCAGTATGGATTACATCTCAACAAAAACAGAAATCTTCACAACTGGACCAATAAGCAACATCATGAGAAAGGGAGGAAATACTGAAGTTGTCAAGGATTTCATTTTACTTGAATCCACAGTCAGTGCCTGTGGAAGCAGCAATCAAGAAATCAAACAACATATTGCATTGGGCAAATCTGCTGCAAAAGGTCTCTTTAAAGTGTTAAAAAGCAAAGATGTAACCTTGAAGATTAAGGTGCGCCTGACCCAAACCATGGTATTTTCAATTGCCTTATATGCATTCAAAAGCTGGACAGTGAATAAGGAAGACTGAAGAAGAATTGACGCCTTTGAATTACGGTGTTGACGAAAAGTATTGAATACATTATGAACTGCCAAAAGAACAAACGAATTTGTCTTGGAAGAAGTACAGCCAGAGTGCTTCTTAGAAGCAAGGATGGCGAGATTGCATCTCACATACTTTGGACATGTTATCAGGAGGGACCAGTCCCTGAAGAAGGACATCATGCTTGGTAAAGTAGAGGGTCAGTGAAAAAGAGGAAGACCCTCGATGAGATGGATGGACACAATGGCTGCAACAATGGGCTCAAGAATAACAATGGCTTTGAAGGCGGTGTAGGACCAGGCAGTGTTTCGTTCTGTTGTACATAGGGTCGCTATGGGTCTGAACCTATTTGACGGCACCTGACAACAACAGCCTCCTGGACCGTGAGGGAGTGGATCTCTGTGTGTTAAAGCCATCCACTTGTGGTATTTCTTTTACAGCAGCACTAGATGACTAAGACATCTAGTGTTAACAATTGTTTTGTTTTTAGGCTGTTTTGTTTACGTATTTATTTTTGCTGAGCTTTCTAGGTAGCTATTACTAAGTCATCGCAACTCTCTGCCAATCTCTAAATCTCCTCTCATGCCATTCTTATACTTCAATTACTCTATGAAAGCTTTTTTCTTCAAAAAATTTTTCTAGAGCCTTCTAGCCTACCTTAGCCTGGGCTGTTTGTCGTCTGCATCTCAGCCTAGTCACAGCTGTTATTCTGGGCTCCCTCTTTATGACCATCCTGCAGCTACCTATGTAGAGTCTCCTATGTTCTGTAAACCATGTCTTCCTCTTTCATGGTTTATTCCCTCATGTGTAGAGCCCATCCTCCGGTGGCTGATGGTGAAAAGGTGGGGGAGACTTCACCGTCTGAAAATGTTCACAATTTACAGCCAGTTTCCTGGTAGTTTGGCACAGACTAGGGTAGAAACTCTGGCTTCTGAGTTCTGCAGGGATTTCTTCATTTCGTCGTTGCTGCTGAGAAGTCTAAATTTGTACTGATTCTGATTATTTTAATGTGATTTTCCCCATATCTATCTGGAAGTTTATGAAATATACTTTTTTCACTAAGATGGTATTGGTAAGAACCTGTTTTCATTGATGTGCTAGTCATTAAGGAATATGAAAACTCAGGTCCTTAAATTCTGGGAAGTTTTCTTGAATTAATTCTTTGATAATTACTTAACCTTATGTTGTCCAGCTCATCTACTGTGTTTTGCTGTCACATTTTTAATTTCCATGACCTGTGATGATTTTGTTAGGTTTATTTCCAATTTCTATAACACCTTCTACAATTTCATCTTTGCAATATCTTCTCTTGTCTCTGTATATGAATGGTGATAATTTTATATTTCTTTTCTTTACATAGTCGTCTTCTTTCAAGTATTTTGTCCTTTCCATTTGTTTTAGTCTCCAGTTTTCATGTAAAAAAGTTTTCTTAGAATGCCATGTAATCCTTGATCATTTACTCAAATCTAAAAGACGAGGATTAAAAAGGTGATCTGACGCTCAGGGTAAATGAATGGACCTTATGTCTCATTGTAGGGCTTAGATCTCTGAGCCATCTTATTGATGAACTCCAGTATTACTCCTGACCCTTTGATTTCCTTGAAAGTATAAAGATTGGCCACCAGTGCTTCGCTTTTCAGCGGTGGAAGACGTTTGTGTTTCTTGGTATCCATCGTACTAATGGTCACTCAGTCCCCCTGTAAAACAGATGCCCTCTGTTTGATCCTTTCCAGAGAATAATTTTTTCAGTCTTCTAATGGGATGGGTAAGGAATCGTTTCCTATAGCTTCAAGGGACAAATGAGATCTGAAGTTGTACCTGCTCCTTAAATAACTTTCAATCTAACATTCTTATTCAACGTTCTTTCTTTAGCTGCCACCTTCAGAGGTACCTGGTGCCATCACTTTTCAATGTTGTTGGTTTTCCCCACGGCCACCTTAGGATTCGGTGTTCTCAGTTCTGCCAGAACGGTTACTGCTTGTGCTTCTGTTTTCCAGCTTTTATTTTTTGTTTTAGTTTTTTTTTTTTTTTAAATCCCTGGAATGTATGTCCAGAAAAAACAAACCCTTTTAGTTTTATTTTAGCAGTTATCAAATGGCAATGATGTTAGATATGTATGTTCAGTCTATCATCTTCATCCAGAAGTCAGTTACGTATTTTTTAATAGATGAGAATATCATTAGAATAAACTATTAAAATGGAAAGGAAAGGCATATTGCTCAAAAGCATAGATCGATCAGATTATTTGTGACTAAATAGCACTTTGGAATTTTTAGAAATTTAAGTTATGAATAATAAAGTACTATATAATATTTCAAGTTTTTAAGAAGTTGCTAATATTGCATATCACAAGCCCTAGTGTTTCCTTAAGATTACTTCAATATTTATATTGTTTGAATAACATTTTGAAGTAACATATTATTGATTACTTTAACAATTGGTTTATCCCAATGTTAGTGAAGAACAGCTGACTATAAAGAGAAATCGGCAGTATATATGATACTGAATTGGGTTCTTCTTTGTACAACAAAGTGAAGGTACCAGACATTAAAGAAGATTAATTTCTATTGTGAGATTATTGAAAGGTATGAATTAAAATATGAGAAATATATCATAGAGGTGTTACATTCAGTGATGTAAGACTTAATTAAAAGAAGTTATTCCAAATTCTACTTGTATATGCAAACTCTAATAAACTGAGCGCTGGATCTTAAATGGAATTTCACAAAACCTTACAATAAAGTCTACTACTCATCATCCAAATACTGAGGGAGCCATCCATCCAAATACCTGATGCTTTGCACTTGATTTTAGTAAACCTTGTACCTTTACGGAAACCCTGGTGGCGTAGTGGTTAAGTGCTACTGCTGCTAACCAAAGGGTAGGCAGTTCAAATCCGCCAGGCGCTCCTTGGAAACTCCATGGGGCATTTCTACTCTGTCCTATAAGGTCGCTATGAGTCGGAATCGATGGCACTGGGTGGGTGTACCTTTACAGTGACTTACTGAACTCACCTCAATAAAGTCTAATTAACAAGAAAACTGATAGATATCTAAGAAGTCTTCACAATATCATTGCTTCCAAGAGTTATGTGAAGTACAATAAAAATCAGAGTGGATATAACATAAGATTTAAAAAAGAAATTATCAACTTTAATATTATTCTCATAAGCTTCACAAGTCCAGTGCAATATATCTCAGGCCTGTGAAGGTCACTACAAAATGACAGATTGAAATAATGTACGTGACTTGGAAAAGTCATTTTTGGGCAAGCTGTTTTTCAAGACTTAAATTAAAGCATACCTTGCACCATTTTTTTTTTTTTTTATCTGAGTTGTGGCCTTATTTTCCAAAGAATATCACTTTTATCCCTGGTTGTCAAATAGATATTACCACTGTGAGCATGAGCTTGATGGCATGCGGCACATACTGATTAAGTGTTGGCCTTTTTCCTTGAAGAAATGATTTTTTATCATTGGAAAAAAACAAAAAAGATGCCAAGCGTTTTTCCTGTAATTTGAAACTTTTGCCTGAGGTTGTCATTGATAGCAGGAATATGTGCTAGTGGTTATGAACACTGATTTGGGCCAGACACAGTTGGGTTCAAGCCCCATATCTGCAACTTGCTAGCAAGCTACTTAAATTCTCTGTGTAAGCGGTTTCCTCCTATGTGCAATGGGGAAAATAAACGGGTTGTTTTCAGAATTCAAGGAGGCACATAACCCAGGGCCTGGCTCAGAGGGAGCTCTCACATAATCCAGGAGTCATGGCTGTTGTTATGATTTTATTGTTGGCCCCAGGGCTGTATGATCTTCATCATCATCTTTTCTACCAACTGACATTATAATTTTGGTACCTTTACTTTTATACACTAATCACATTAGAAGTCAAGACATTGAAATGGCATATTTTTTACCTGTATCAGACTGGCATTCTTTGCATAATCCTCAAGAGGTTGAGAACCCAGCCCAATCTAGGGCCCTCAGCGCCTGTGCGTTGGCACTTGCCAAGGAGGGAAATCTCAGTGCCGTGAGATTTTTATGGATAAATCTGGTATAGAACTGAGACCTTTCCTTTCACCCTTGTCAGTTTGTTCCATTTCTCCTCTTCTCCTTTATAGGATCTGCCAACATTGCTGCTGAGGAGAAAACTCCTAACCGTGGTGGTACGGCCCCAACTTGCTGCTCATGGCTGCTTGGGGCAGTCCCGCTGGCACCCTGTTGTTCTATGTCCCCTCACTGAGGGAGTCACAGTGAGATAAATGGACTGAATCTAATCCACCAGTCCAGCCTCTTTCAGCCATACATCTTCAGGCTTCCTCTATGCTTTTGAGGCACAAAATAAAGGGAAATTTTGATCACATTTATTAAATTATTTTCACTTTTTTAGTTTTTAGAATAAAAATTAGTTCCTTAGCAACCTTCAAAAGTGATCAGTGAGGTTTCTTCTTTTTAAGGTTTTCTTTTAGTTTGTCACTATGTTCCCATCTACCACCCATCTATCAGTTTGTCATACATGGTGGTTTTCATGTTGCTGTGATGCCGGAAGCTATGCCACTGGTATTTCAAATACCAGCAAGTCCCACACATGTGCTGATCAGCTCTCCACGTGAGGGAAAGGGCCTCAGCTTGGAAGTGAGGTTGAACAAGACACAGCTCTTCCGCTGCTCCCAAGACCTGGAGGAGAATATTTCAAATATCTTTTTGTTTATCAAACAGTGGTCATAGTAGATAATCGTTATTGGTTAAATAGCCTTACATGGGAAAATAAAATATCAACAGTCAACTGTGTGTCAAGTACTAACTATTCTGTCTTTCTCATTATTGTTTATTTTACTGGGCTGTTAAATCTCCAAGTCTAAGAGCCACTGACTGAACACACATTTATCATCCACCTGCTAAATGGTGAATACCATGTTCAGAGCATAACACGATAAAGAAACAGTCCTGCCCTTATAACACTTGGGGCTGTAGGACAGCTCCATAAGGGCAAGGTGTTCCATTTGTTTTCTTGCTCTCTCTAACCCCAGTGCCAGCACTGTACCTGCCATGTAACAGATGAGGAAGAAATATCTTGTGAACGGGAGAACAAAGGAAACTCTGTCACATTCTTCAGCTTCCCTGATCACTGCTGAGTATCAATTAACTTATCTGATAAAGTTTTCTAAAGAAATAAGGCATGACCTGGTGGCACGATGGTTAAGTGCTTGGTCGCTAATTGGAAGGTCTGCAGTTCAAACCCACAGCTCTGCAGGAGAAAAGACCAGGTGATCTGCTCCCGTAATGATTACAGCCTAGGAAACACTACAGGGCAGTTCCACTCTGTCCTATATGGTCTCTGTGAATTGGAATCAACTTGATGGCACGCAACAACAACAGTGGTTAGGAGTTGCCTTTGGAGGTGTATGAGACAGAGAAGACTTGGAAAATTAAAAAGGCAAGGAGAGGGAAAGAAAGAGGCAACCTTCTTACTAGCTCTGGGGCCTTGGGCAAGTCATTTAATAGCATCCAAAAGAACACATCTGCTTTACTGAATCTCAAAACAGCAACTTTCAGGGTCAAGACATACCAAGATTGTAGAAGCATTTGGTCAACTGTCAATTCCAGACATAATTAACCCTTCAAAATGCCAGCATCATGCTCCTGGATACTATGTTTCAATCCCTTCCAATTTCCCTTCCCACTCGCAGTCTAAAATAACTCCCTCACCCACTCCCCAAAATACATACATGCCCACACAACTTTATTGAAAGAAAGTATAAGGAATATGGCAGACAACAGACAGATGGCATTGTTTTTGAGCAGGTTGATTTTTTTTGGACTTTGCAGTGACATGTCATGCCCTTGTACTCTTATAAGACTTGAAGACTTAGTTCAAGTTGCCTGAAGGAACTCTCTTGCATTCAATTTTGGGTAATGTTGCCTATAATGTAAGATCTCTTTAACTTAAATTGATTAGGGTTAAATCGGTAACCTAACTACCTGATTAAAGAATCAACATTTCTTGGCTGGATTAGAGGTTGTCTCAAATGGTTAAGGGCTTAGCTACTAATCGAAAGGTTAGTTGTTCAAATCCACCCAGAGGCTCCTCAGAATAAGGGCCTGGTGATCTATACTTCTGAAAAACCAGCTATTGAAAACCCCGTAGAGCACAGATCTACTCGGATGCACGTGGGTCTCCATGGATGGGAACCAATTCCACAGCATCTCATTTTGTTTATCGTTTGCTTGCTTGCTTTTTGTTTGAGTACAGGCACAGATCTGGACAAGCATTACATAGGTGTAGATATCTTCAAATTATTTACATATAATTGATCTTCTAATTTCAGCTTATCCCTGTGACTCTCCTCCGTGTACCTTAGGGAAAGTTTCCCCCACAGCAGGTCTTGGGCTCTTCTCTCTCCTAGTATCTACATCATGAAATCCAAGGCTTTAGTTCACTCAAGAGTATCTCGTTTAACCTTTCTCTCCTCATTGATATCCTGTCACTCCTGACACTTTCCATAAGTACAAATGAAAGAAATTACTTGTACTCGCCCAAAACCGCATTAGCCTTACATATTTCCATATTCTTGTGTGTGCTGTTTGATCTTATGCCTAAACTATTCTCTCCCATCCCCTAATAAAGTCCTACGTGTCCCTGAGCATTTACTTTTTGAAGATAATTGCAATGAATTGAGGTGAAATACTCACACTGCGGTATAAAAAAGGTCTTACAAATCAAAAGAAATCCAACAGAAGAACAGGCAAAGATAGGAGGTTAATTCACAGGAAAAAAAAATAATAAACTTATGAAACACCAGTTATCAGACAAAAGCAAAGATACCCCTTCAATTTTTGCCGAATATATTGCCAACAATTACCAACATATTAATAAACAGTTGTTGGCAAGGATGCATGCTGGTATACGGTTGATCAGAGTTGGCAGGAAGTTTTGTACCATCTATCACATGTAAATTGGCCCAGCAACCCCATTTCTAGAAATTTAATCTAAAAAACTACCACCATGGGTGTAGAAAGATTTGCGCACGTGTATTTTTAGTGTCGGCTTGTTTGTAACAGGAAGCAAGTGGAAACAACCTCAATGTCTATAATGCGGGGAAGGAAGAAGTGATTATATAATCTTGGTGTGTTTGTGCCACAGGACTCTGGGCAGCGCTTAAAAATTCCTGGCATGGAAAAAGCCCCAAGATATGTCAAAAGGAAGAAATATAAAGGTCAGCACCATCTTATAAACTCTCATATTATGGCTTTTCCATTCTTTTGTTATAATACCTAGATAAGTAAACAAACAAACCTCTCATCAGCCAATTCCGACTCACATTGACCCCAAAGAACAGAGTAGAAGTTTCCCATAGGGTTTCCAAGGTTGTAAACCTTTATGGAAGCAGACTGCTACCTCTGTCTCCCCTGGAGGGGCTGGTAAGTTCAAACCACCAATCTTTTGGTTAGCAGCCCAGCTCTTAACCACTGACCCACCAGAGCTCCAATTAATCATCCCCAAACCAAACCACACCCATTGCTGTGGAGTCGATTCTGACTCATAACAACCCTATAAGAGAGGAGGGAACTACCCCACAGGGTTTCCAAGGAGCAGCTAGCTGGTGGATTCAAACTGCCCATCTTTTGGTTAACAGCAGTGCTCTTAACTACTGTGCCACCAGAGCTCCCCCAACTAACCGTAAACCCCTGCTGTCGAGTTGATTCCAACTTATAGTGACCCTATAGGACAGAATTGAACTGCCCCATAGAGCTTCCAAGGAGCGCCTGTTGGGTTTGAACTGCCGACCTTTTGGTTAGCAGCCGTAGCTTTTAACCATTACGCCACCAGGGTTTCTAATTAACCAGAGTGCCTCCAAATAATGCCTCCAAATTATAACCCTTTTGTTTTTCTCATTTATTACTTATTCTGCTTATGTTTTTCTCATTATATTAACCAGAATATCTAATGTTGTGTTAAATAGCAGCAATGAGAGTAGGCATTTGTGTATTTTTGTTTGCTTTTTTTTCTTTAAGTTTGATGGAAATGATTCTACTATTTCAGCATTAAGTATGATATGGACTGTAGATTTTTGTTAGATCCCATTTCTCAGTTTAAGGCATTCCCCCCGCCCCCCAGCCCACCTTAGCTTATGGAGGTTTGTCGTTCCTCTGGCTCATTTGTTTGTTTTCTACTGAAATTAAAAAATAGTATCATGTATACAGGGGCATCGTCAGTATTGCTCCAGAGACCAAGCCCTAGCATAACCCAGCCCAGTGCCGTCGAGTCGATTCTGACTCATAGCGACCCTATCGGACAGAGTAGAACTGCCCCATAGAGTTTCCAAGGAGCGCCTGGCGGATTTGAACTGCCAGCCCTTTGGCTAGCAGCCGTAGCACTTAACCACTACACCACCAGGGTTTAAGCTCCAGCATAAGAATTATGCATATTCTGCATGGCTCCACTGCTTAACTTTCCCGTGCCTCAGTTTTTGCATCTGTAAAGTGGGGAAAATATAGGACCTTTTCCATTGGGTTATTGTGAAGATTAAACGAGCCCACAAACTTTAAAGAACTTAAATCATGGCCGGTACATAGCACCAAATAAGACTTAAAAACAAAAACCTATTGCTGTCGAGTCAATTCTAACTCATAGTGACCCTATGGGACAGAGTAGAGGTGCCCCATAGAGTACCCAAGGATCCGCTGGAGGACTTGAACTGCCGACCTTTTGGTTAGCAGCTGAGATCTTCACCACTACGCCAAATAAGAGTTAGCAATTATTAATAGTAGTATTATTATTACTATTACGGAAATGTTCCTTTGATTTTCACCTTGAACTTTTATTAATAAATGTCTTGATCTTGCACCATCTTGGCATTTGGGGTAAACCCTGTTTAGTTATGATTCATTTAACCCATTGCAGGATTTCCTTAGCTCATATTTACACCTTTGTTTATAAATGATGCCGTGGGCTACATTTTTCTTTCTCTATGAACGAGTGAGGGAGTGTGTATGTGTGTGTTTCATACAGCTTTGGTGTTGAGATTATATGGGCATCATAGAATGAGTTGACAAGATGCCCATCTCATTTCGTGACATGTAACTCTTTGTATAATATAGGTCCACCTTTAATGGTTCCACAGAGCTCACCCTGAGGCCCTGGTCACTTTTAGGGGCATATCTCTTACAAGGTTTTCAGTTTCTTCAATGTGTGTTCGTGTCTTCAGATTTTCATTTTCTTGATAGTATCTTAATAAAACACAGTGGTTCAGTGCTCAACTGCTAACAGAAAGGTTGGCAGTTCAAACCCATCAGCCATCCCGAGGGAGAAAAATGTGGCAGTCTGGTGTGGAAGCTTCAGTACAGATTTACTGCTTTGGAAGCCCAATGGGGCAGTTCTGCTCCGTCACTGTCAGTCAGGATCAACTCTATAGCAGCAATTTGTTTTTCTTTATGTTTTTTTTTTTTTAAGTGTTTGGATATATTGTCTATTTTATTTTTTAAATTCATTCTAATTTATGATTTTACCATTACTGACTCCTACTTTCTTTGGATTCAGTTTGAGGTTGTTTATAGTTATTGAGAAGTACAGTTAAGTCATATATGTTTAAACATTCTCATTGGCTCACGTTTCCTTATTTTTCCGATTCATTCAGGAGTGATTGTTGAATATTTACATAAGCGTGAATTAAGTGCCCGCTGAAGATGTATTGAAATTATTTTCCAAGAATGCTGCCAGGCAATGGGGATACAAATCCTGTCTCGGTAACTCATAATCTGGTGGGGAAGCAGACTTTGGAAAGAAAAAATGCAAGAAAGTAAGTCCAGGGAAGAAAGGAATGAAGGAAGAAAAAACAAAACAAAAAGAGCGAGAGAGAGAAGAAAGCAGAATACAAGAAAGAAAGAAAAAGCTTGACTTTTACAAGAGTGAAATAGAGCTAGATCCATTAGCAATGTGCACAAGCTGCTGCACAAATCTTTAACTGAGGGCCAATAATCACTGCTCTGCTTACCTCAAAGCAGTATCATAAGGAACAAATAAATTAATGTGTGAGAAAGCATTTTTAAAATCTGAACAGAAAGATTAAGTATAATAAGTCAGGTAGGTGGGATAAATCCAAAATTTCCACATGTAATCAAGAATGCTGCCATTCTCAATGTCAGCTTCACCCTTAATTGTGTCACACACTTTTAAAAATATCATCCAAGAAGTTTTTCCTGAATTTATACCTGGTGTTTTACCCGCATGGCTCTTCCTTCAGTCCTCTACATGCTTTGAAATATAGTCCATCTTTAGCACAATTGCTTAATTACCTATATCTTCAGATAACTTTCTTCAAGCCAACACTAGCTAAGCTGTGCTCAGCCTTTGTTTCCCAGTACGCACTAAGGGATGTCGTATGATCACACCAGTAAATTGGCCCATGTGGCCATAGTCTCACATGAAAAGTCATGACCTTTATGGGAGCATTTTCAAATTCTGGGAGATCTGTGGGTTGTAAAAGTCCCCATCATTCTGCCTCTGACACATGGGCACTGACAGGTGTGCACTTCTGAATCCCAAGGATCACCGAACAGCCTTAAAAAAAATATGTATATATATATATATTAAGCATCTGGTACCACTTACCTGGGACTACACTGGGAAGTGAAAAGTTAGGAGCACATGATTAACACGTATGAGCGATGTCAGTTGATTACAGAGCAGAGACAATGTGTGATGTTAGTGCACTTTAGTGTTAAACGTCCATTTGAAATCCCTTTGCCTCTTTCATATAAACTGTATCAAATCCGTGTCTCCAATCCGATTGTGTTTTTTTTATTGTGATTTAAGTTTTACCTAAATTACATATATTGTATTATTATTAAGTGTATTAAGATGTGATTTGCTATTTGCTATTTTGGGCACACGGCTGTAAAGAGATAGTATAGACTTTAGAAAACATATTTAAGGAACCTACAAATGAAGACCCTCGAGGTATTAAAACAAATTCTTCTTTCGTCCTGCGATTTTATTTCCTGTGATCTTGTAAGAATATTTGGTTCCTTCGAACCCCTCTCTTTCTGGAGACATCCGTTCCTCCATGTGGTCTGCCGTTGTATTAAGACTGAAATATCAGGAAGATTGTTGTTCTATTCTGTCGAGTGGACCTGCAACTCATGGCTTTCCTGTGCACAAAGGAATCTAACTGTTGTGATCTATTGAGTTTTCACTTGCTAATCTTTGGAAGTAGATCTCCAGGCCTTCCTTCTTAGCCTCTTACCAGAAAGTACAGGACAGGTATTTTTGTCCGGAAACCATGCTTTCCATGCCTCCTTCTTTAAAGAATCCATTTTATTCTTTGCAGAAACAGATGTTCCCTTGCCCTAATCGCCTGGCTCCAATAGGTGCTTTCAATCAGATAAATTGTTCCCCTGGCCATTGAGGTAAAAGTGCGGTCAAAGCCAAGCAGAATCACAGCACCTTACTTCTCTTGCCAAGATGATTGGTTCAAGTGGGTTGTTGCAGGCTGAATAATGCCCCCCCCCAATATGCCCACATCCTAGTCCCCAGAATCGGTGAGTATGTTACCTTATGTGGTAAAGGGGAATTAAGTTGTAGGTGGAATTAAGGCTGCAACTCAGTTGACCTTAAAAAAGAGCGATTATCCTAGATTATCTGGGTAAACCCAGGGGAATTTCTTACACGTGGAAGACAGAGGCAGACTAGGAGGTTGTAGTGATGCAACGTGGGGAGAATTCATCAAGCCATTGCTGGCTTTGAAGATGGAGGAAGGGGGCCATAGGCAAAGCAATATGGTGGCCTCTAGAAGCTAGAAGCTGTTTCTTCTCATTTTGAGCCGTGCCACCTCAGCAAATGAAGGCCAGGAAAGCTTTACTCCATCCACATTATTAAGGTCAACTCTACTTTGAGGAGGCAGCTCTTCCCCAATCATCTTTTGAGTGCTTTCCAACCTGGGGGGCTCATCTTCCAGCACTATATCAGACAATGTTCTGCTGCTATTCATAAGGTTTTCACTAGCTAATACTTTTGAGAAGTAGACTGTTGGGTCCTTCTTCCTAGTCTGTCTCAGTCTAGAAGCTCAGCTGAAACCTGTCCTCCATGGGTGACCCTGCTGGTATCTGAATACCGGTAGCATAGCTTCCGGCCTCACAGCAACACACAAGCCCCCACAGTATGACAACCTGAGAGACACAAGGGGCTACTGACAGGCTTAAAGTCAGGAAAGGTGTGCGTCAGGGCTGTATTCATTCACCATGCCTATTCAATCTGTATGCTGAGCAAATAATCCGAGAAGCTGGACTATATGAAGAAGAACGGGGCATCAGGATTGGAGGAAGACTCATTAACAACCTGTGTTATGCAGATGTCACAACCTTGCTTGCTGAAAGTGAAGAGGACTTGAAGCACTTACTAATGAAGATCAAAGACCACAGCCTTCGGTACGGATTGCACCACAACATAAAGAAAATAAAAATCCTCACAACTGGACCAATGAGCAACATCATGATAAACAGAGAAAAGATTGAAGTTGTCAAGGATTTCATTTTACTTGGATCCACAATCAACACCCATGGAAGCAGCAGTCAAGAAATCAAAAGACGCATTGCGTTGGGCAAATCTGCTGCAAAAAAAAAAAAAATTTTTTTTTTTTTTTTGAGCTCTTTAAAGTGTTGAAGAGCAAAGATGTCACCCTGAAGACTAAGGTGCGCCTGACCCAAGCCATGGTATTTTTCAGTCACATCATATGCATGTGAAAGCTGGACAATGAATAAGGAAAACTGAAGAAGAATTGACGCCTTTGAATTGTGGTGTTGGTGAAGAATATTGAATATATCGTGGACTGCCAAAAGAATGAACAAATCTGTCTTGGAAGAAGTATAACCAAAATGCTCCTTAGAAGCAAGGATGGTGAGACTGCTTCTTACATACTTTGGACATGTTGTCAGGAGCGATCAGTCTCTGCAGAAGGACATCATGCTTGGCAAAGTACAGGGTCAGCGGAAAAGAAGAAGACTCTCAGGGAGGTGGATTGACACAGTGGCTACAACAATGAGCTCAAGCATAACAACAATTTTGGGGATGGTGCAGGACTGGGTAGTGTTTTGTTCTGTTGTGCACAGGGTAACTATGAGTCGGAATCGACTCGACGGCACCTAACAACAACAACAGAAGCTAGAAAGGGAAACAGTTTCTCCTCTAGAGCTTCTAGAAGGAAGGCAGCACTGTTCACATGTTGGTTTTAGCTCAATGAGACCCCTTGCAGACTTCTGACCCTCAGAACTATAAGATGACAAATTTGTATTGTTTAAGCCACTAAGTTTGTGGTAAGTTGTTACAGCAGCAATCGGAAACTAATACAAAGGTGTTCATGTAAACCAAGCTTAGCCAAAAAGATATTTTTCCCAGGAATTTTCAAGGTATAGCTGGTGTGTGAAGTGAAAAGCCAGGGAGATGTGAGCCTGGAATGGCCAGGGAAAACTTTGGAGAAGTCAGTTTGCAAGAATAAACTGAGAAGAGCAGAGATGAGGGATGAGACAATCTTCCTGTCCACCCTCTTCCTCTTCCCATGGTCAGCTTATACAGGACAATCCCCTAGCTTAAGCTGGGAAGTTTTGCCACTTATAATGAAAGGTCCTGAGAAACACAGCAGTAAGTAGTTATACAGGATAGCCCATAATGGCATGGGAGATGAGACAGCAGAGCACTTTTGAGCCAAACACTCCCTATGCTTGATCACAATCTTTTTTAAAAGACAGAAGCAGGTATAACAGCCCTATTCTACCCAAAGTCCACCCCTCTCTAGAGTTCCTTGAGTAGGCCAACCCAATGCTGGCCCATGAAGAATTCAGCCTCTTTGAAACTCACAATGACATATTATATAAACATATGTAGGGGGGACCACACAGTTACTCACAAAACACCATCCTGTGCAACACTGATATACTTTATTCATTTATATTGTATTCGATTTATTATCATTTTACTTATTTTATTACTTATTTTGTTTTCATTTACTTGATTTTTCTCCTGGGCCCCTGATCATCTCTACTTCATGGTGGAGAAAGGAATACAAAACCGAGGACAGTCTGGTAATCTCAAATTAGCAACATCAGTGGAACAACTTCCTTAGATAGTGTGATCTCTTTGGATAAAATGTCCAGTCGTTCAGGGACACTGGCCTGTTTCTCTTCACCACATGGACATCTGCCAATATGAGGGACCCTTATTTTATTGTCAAGACTGGGAAAGAGATGAGGTCCTGAATTCTAATGATCTCCCCAGCCTCTCTCACCAAATGGCTCTGGGCCATTTCCTGCCCAGGTGATGCTCAGGGGTGGAGGTGTCATCCCCTGCCTGAAGTCTGTGTCTGGTCTAAGATGTGGTTGGCCTCACTTGGCCTCCTCAGGTCCTAGCGGTGCTCCCTGGTACATTTGTCTTCATGCCATCTCTCACAGTGTGGCAGGTGACCCTGAGTCCTTGACACCATGCTCATTTGGCCCCGGGCCTGGACTGTCCACCTGGTAGCTTCTAATTTGGGGTCACATTATCTCTGGCTCCTAGAGGCCACATGGCACTCTTGGTGGCCCTACTCAGCTACCTTTTCTTCTCCCCTCATTGCCAGGGGAACATGGGCATTTCTAAATTTCGTTCATTCCACATGTAAAACTTTGGAAATGGATAATTGTACAAAATGATGAGCACAAGTAATGCCACTGAATGGCACACGCGGAGAAGGTTGAAATGGTAAATGTTTTGCTACCGATATATTTACAACAACAATAATAATAATAATAATAAAGACAACTTGGGAAAAGTAAACGCATGCCTACTTCTCTCTAATTCTGTGACTACCCAAAGTTCACTGCAATGTGGCAGCCCCTATGGTGGTCTGTGTGCAGCCTCTGAGGTGCCCCATTCCAGGTCCCCAACATTAAGCTGGACACAAAGACCTCTGTCTTGACTATTCCCTTCGGTTATCAAATAAACTCCTCACTTCTGGCCAACATTTGGAAGCACAAAGGTTGGGATACTAGAGTCTGATCTTTCCCTCAGTGTCACTCCCACCTTTTCTCCCTTGCCTTGAATCTCAGGCTTTCCTTTAACTTCCCCCCTGACGTTGTTTCCTTCTGTAACCGAGCCTATCCTCATGGCTAAATTGGAACCTTGGGAGGGGTGGGGTAGAAAAAGAGTGATACTGGCTTACGGTGAAAGAAATCTGAATTGGGTGGAATTAAAAATGTTTTACAAGTTGTACACATTTGCAGGAGGTTTTTATTTTAAATTCACAGCGGTAACTGCATTCACTCATACTATATACAGGATTGGGAGAAGACAGCGATCCTTCTTCACGTAAACAGCTATAAAACGTACCACTTAGCATTGTTGTCAATGTTCTCTCACGTTGTTAATGCATGACTGTAGTGCTAGTCATGTGATTACAAGGGAGTCACAACAGGGTAATTAAACATCTTACAGTTTACTAGCGTGGAGACTCTGAGGGGTATGCTAATTTCCATCTTGACTTATAGTTCCATGGAGTGGTCAGGAATATGGAAGTTGGTTCTCTGGGGAGAGTTGTTTCCCAAATGTCATTTGAACATGAAGGGGAACAGAACATTAATCCAGATCGTGACATTTTTAATAGGAGGCTACACAGGAAGTAAGGAAAGAAAATGCATTGATGGTTTAATAAGTGTGTTAGGAAGTATGCTAGAGTCTGCTGAACTAGGGCTTGGAAGTTGATGCATCAGACACTCAATGACATATTGACAGGTAAATAACAAAAGGATAGCTAAGTTACACTATGACTCATGTGCTTATATGTCTGGGTATCTCAAGATCCTATATACGTATTACTGGCAATTTACAGGGAACAGGATCCAAAGCTTAGAATACAAAAAGCAAAAAGCTCTTGGGTGCACCTTTGCGTTCAGATGTTGAACGGATGTAAAAATAGCAACACGTTTTCATTCTTCTAAAGTTCATTTTCGCTCTCTCTTTTTTCCTCCATTTCTGGGATAATATAGATAACAGCAGTTTGATTTCCGACAAAACAATTATGGCTATGGTTTTCGTTTTGCTTAGTTTTTTTGTTTTTTTTTTTTACATCTGAAAAAGTTTTTCCAAGGACCTTTTTGGCTTCTATAGCTCTGCTGTAAAGTAAGCCTGCTGCCATGCGTCCTCCTCAGGAATCTGAACTAACTGTATAAACCAAAAGCAAACCAAACCCATTGCCATCAAGTCAGTTCTGACACATAGTGTTCTTATAGGACAGAGTAGAACTTCCCCATAGCGTTCCCAAGAAGCAGCTGGTGGATTCGGACTGCCAACCTTTCAGTTAGCAGCCAAGTTCTTAACCCCTGCACCACCATGGCTAACTGCACACTTTATCCAAAAAACCAGTTGACTCCATCTCATGGCAACTCCGTGTGAATCAGAATAGGACTGTGCTCTGTAGGGTTTTCAATGGCTGAATTTTTTGGATGTAGATCGCCAGGCCTTTCTTCTGAGGTGCCTCTGGGTGGACTGAAACTTCAACCTTTCAATTAGCAGCTTGTTGTTGTTATTAAGTACTGTCTAGTGTATTCCAACTCATAGAAACTTTATAGGACAGGGCAGAACTGCCTCAGCAGAGCACATTAACTGTTTACACCACCCATGGACTCCAACTGCATACTTAAGGAATCTTTAATTTGTGTAGTCATTCCCTTTGGTGCAAAGGATACCAAATTCAAAGTGACTCCAGGCTTTACTTGGTGATGTTGACGTTCTCAGCAAAGAGCAATGACAAGTTGCCTTCAGTGGCAATACTTCATTTACACATTCTGCCAGGGGGACCCGACACTCCGGTGCTCAAGAGGTATCTGTGTATGATGTTCCTCTGGTGCATTTATGGAGGTCTGTGTATTTTAGGCTGAGAGCTGTGACGTAGCTGCTCAAAACATGTAATCGAATGGGACTTTGTGAAGCAGAGCCAAACACCAGCTCCCAAGCCTGGTAGAGTGTTGAGAACGGCAGAGACCTTTGAAACATGGACCTGGAACTGTGCTCTGCCAGTTACCAGCTGTGTGACCTTGAGCAAGTTACTTCCTTTCTGGGCAGCTCGGTTTTTTCATTTGAAAAAAGAAGGATCTCATACTGTCAGGATTAAATGAGATAGTATACTTTGGTATTATGGGTTGAGTTTGTCCTCTCCCAAAGATATACTGAAATCCCAATGCCTGGTACTTTTGAGCATAACCTTATTTGGAATTAGAGTCTTCAAAGTCGTTATCAGTTAAGTTAACATAAGGTCATGCTGGAGTAGCGTGAGACCTAATCCCATCTGAGTGGTGTCCTTGTAAAAGAGAAGAAGAGATACAAAAAGACAGGCAGAAAGAAGACAGCCATGTGAAAAGGCAGGCAGCTGAAATGAAGTTAAGCTGTAGCTGTAAGGCCAGGAACGCTGGGGACTACCAGAAGTTGGCAGAGACCAGAAACAATCTTCCTCTACAGCCTTCAGAGACAGCCTGGCTCTGATGACACCCTTCATTCAGCTCTTTAGCCTCCAGAACTCTGAGACAATACATTTCTGTTGTTTTAAACCATCCACTTTGTGGTACTTTGTAACAAAGAAAACCTCTTTGAGCCTCAGTCAGGGTTGTTAGATTTGAAAAAAAAACATAGAATGTCCAGTTAAACTTGAATTTCAGATAAACGACTGATAAGTTTTAGGATAAAAAATGTCCCATGCAACAGCTGGGACATACTCATACTAAAACGTTACTCTTTGTTTGTTTGAAATTTGAATTTAACAGGGCAGCCTGTACTTTACCTTGCAATCCTAGCTCAATTCCTTTGTCTGATAAATAAGTATGTTCATGTATATCCTATCTACCTTAGAGAATCATGGAGAGGGTGACATAAAACACACACACACACACACACACACACACACACACATCTATTCAGACACAGAAAAAGCCTTGTGAAATGCAACATGTGATCCAGACATCAGACAGTGCTCTCATTATTAGCGTGAATATTGTAGTCATCATCAGCTCACAAACAGGTCAATGAAAGTCACTGAGAAGAAACACTGTAAGTTACAGACCAGTTAACCTGCTCACCTCTTCTACAGGGCCAAGAACCTCTGGGTTACTTGCCTTTTCTCATTAATATGCGTGTATGAATTTCCAAGTACTTTTTGTGCATGGAAAGAGATAGGAAGAGGAGGAATACAAGGGGGATTGCGAAGGGGACTGCCAACCTTTATACAGGGAGGGTTATTTCCTTTTTAATTAAATTTCTAGGCATGCAATTTGCCTTCTCCGAAGTATTAGGTTTTTCATCAGCTTTTTCCTCGTATAGTGGCAAATCACGAATGGCTTATTACAGGAAGAATCACAGGAGGGGCTGTTTCAGAGCCCACTTATGCCAAACTTGCATTTTAAGCATAAATACTTCTTCAGAGAATTACAAGTGAAAAGTCAAGGTGCTGAAAAAACTCAAGGAGATTTGAACTCTCACATGCCAGGTGAATTCAGAAAAAGAAAGTGTTAGAATACTTTCATTTTCAAAGGGGGAAAAAAAAAAAAAAAACAGGTATCCCCATCTCTCCTCAAGGCCCAGAACTAGATCCTGGAACAAGATGGGTTCTTGACTAACTCCGGTAATTTCTCGCCATATAATAAATAAGGGGAAAATGTGACTTATGCCTGTGGAATGCCCAATTTACTAGCTAATGCTGCCCTTTTTGCAAAATGAATAATTCCTTACATCAAAAATTTCGTCAAATTGGTTATTTGACAGGACATAGTTAAAGAAAGTCGCAGTTGTGTAAATGAACTTTTTCTTTTGAACCAGCTTTGCTAGTTTCATATGGACCCCTCCTCTGAGCTGAGAGGTATGTGGAGTCATAGCGAGAATAACCAACTTGGCAATTTCCTACAAGACGTAGAGAAATAAATCTCTGGGCTCCCTTGGCCTTTGACTTTGGAACGGGTGAAGAGAAATGTATGATGGTCACCCACCCGTCTGCACACTGACCTACTGTTGGGTGAAAGCAACTGGAAATCAGTAATTTCCTACCTCTAGAGTCAGATGCTTGGCTGGCAGATACAGCAGACAGGATGAAGCTTTCTGCATATCACACAGGGCTATAGTGCTTTATGGCCATAAATTGAAGATAAGATCTAGTGATGGAGTCTCTAGCCACAGCTTGAAACCAGCCCATCAATGTCAAGTTCAGTTAAGTACCTGATGCCACCACTTTGCAGCAGTTCCGGTGGATAAAGGCTCCGGCAGGTCAGCGTTTCAAGCGAAGTTCAGACTTTCATTTGCCATCAATGAAGAAGATGGGAAGTGAGCTGTGAGATTTTCACACTAATATTTAGATAATTGCAATTTATCTCATCTTAAGGATCAAGCAGATTGAACCTGAGCCGAGTTTCAGCCGGACTGTGTTTACAAAGCCTCCTTTCCCAGAGTTACATGTTTAAAGCAAGAAGAAAAGCGAGAGCTGGGATTTCCGGCTGACCTTGGACGCAACAATGCCCAATCCCAATAACAATCCTAGCAAGAATAAACAATCATGAATATTGCAAATGCTCCATCTCCAGGACTGAGGAAAATTAATTTCCTATTTGAGCCCCATTCACATAAATACTCATAATGATGTGTTTAAATCCGGACTCGCTTAAATCCTAAGCTCAAAGTACCTGAGCCAACCGCATGAGTCTTGCATTTAATCGGTTACTATAATAAACATATAAAATGTTTTTTTTTTTTTCATGAGAGGACAGAGCAGTGGCTACATAAAAGGACATCAAATGACACATCCTCCATCTCCCAGCAAATAAAAAAGCCATCAGCTCATAACAAGGCGGTGATAAAAGGTGCTGAGGCCAGTAAGATTAAGACTTTGTAATAAGGTTCGGGCGCCAAAACTGACAGCCATTTTCTTTTATATTTATCATGTCCTCACATTGGGGTGAGAAGCCATGGCTCTGTCCCATTGCTGGCGAGAATTTATAGCGGCTCCATTATTAGGAGATTGCAGTGAAATGGGGTGGAGGTATGGTTTTCTGAGAACGTTCCCATAGCGCCCTACATTATACACTTGACAGGTTTGTCAGCTCTTAGTAACAAGCCTTGTAAAGTACTTTAATATCATTAGCACTATTTTCTTAATGTGTCTGCTCTCCTCACAACCTGAAAATATCATATATCACAGGCTGGAGGGTAGCCTGAATGGCTATCTTCCCCTTTTCTGGCTTCTTAAATGTGATTTTATAGTAACAAGTAGAGCTGATATTTTAATCAAAATAATGCAGCCATTTTCCTTTATTGATTATCAAGTAAATATGTATAAATATGTAGTTAGGGGTGGGCAACCCTTTTAGAGGATATTGAAAACACGTAATGAATGGCTTTCTGAGGGTAATGTCTCTGCCAGCTTGTTTCAGTTTTCGGTTATGTTGCAGGAGGTTTTCCATTCTGCCCTCTTTGCCAAAAGATCTGCTTGGTCCATTTGCAGGGCACAGCTGCAACTCTGGGAGAACGTTCCAGGAAGGCAAGGTCTGAATTTAGATGTTTTTTTAAATTTCTGCACATACGTTTCTCCCTTTTTGGTAAACTAGCATAACTTAAAATATATCCTGTAGCTCATGGTGCGTTTCAGAGGGCCCCACATTTATTTTGAAATACAGAAATCCTGTAAGGTTTTTTCTTCCTTTCAGGGATGAGCATATTGACTTACGAATGCCTATCTGGAATGCGAATGTGAACTTGGAACCAAAAATCCTGTGAGTTGATTCAATAGTGTAAGAGCATTTTTTAGGTGTTTTCAATTTCAAAAGTAAGCATTGATTGTTTCGTAAATGTAAAGAATTATAAACTTGGTTTAGCTCTAATTTATAAACAATATGTACATATTAGATCTAACTTGTAAACAGTAGATATTCATAGGGGCAATGTTTATCATGGATATTGGAAATTTTCTCATACATGACCTTAATCATAAAAATTCAATGCTTGTAAACTATAGCATTAAATCTATAATAAAAATAAGGATTGACATACACACACGCACACACAAAATCAAAGGAAATTTTGTCTTCAGTAAAACATCAGTCAAATTATTTTATGACTTAAAAAAGTTAGAGCTGAATGAGTAAGTTCTATGCTAGTTGTTGTTGTAGTTAGTTGCCACGGAGTCAATTCCAACTCATGGCAACCTCATGTGTGTAGTGTTGAGGTTTCAAGACTGTAATATTTCAGAAGTGGATCGCCAGGTCTGTCTTCCAAGGTGTCTCTGGGTGGATTTGAACCATCAACTTTTCAGTTAGTCGTTGAGTACTTTAGTTGTTTTACAGGGCAGTTTGGGCAACCCAGGGAGTTTAGACCAAAAACAATCAGTCTCATGTAGTCAACGTTATCGATATCGTGTTATTTAATACACATTGCCCCAAATGTGTATTTAATTAGTTACTGGATATCTGTCCTGATTCCCCTCTCACACTATCTCAAATGAGAAATCAAGAGGTCTGTGGAGAGCTTTCATGTTGGACTGAATCACTGCATGTAGCAAGGCATCTAGTATGTAGTAGATGCTTGGAAGGTTGAATAAATGAATCCGTAATTTCCTCCGATTTCAGTAGGAGATTTCTGTTGGCCCAGATCTTCAAAATGGGCTAGTGGCTAAGAAATAAAGATGTGCCAGATGAGAGGAGCTGTGGAACCTTGATCTAAGGTGAATCCTACCGGCGCTTTGCTTCATTTCCTTACATTATACAAATGACTGCAAGGCAATAGCACTACTTGTTAGAGAATGAACACCATTAGGAAACCCAAAATGTCTGTGACCAAATTATTGGAATGATTCTAAGATATTTATCATGAGCCGTTCAAAAATTATTTAGATAATAAAAAAAAAAAAAAATTGGATAATAAGAAATTTAACCCAAGAATTAAAAACTTTATATCCATGTTTGCCACTTATGCCCTTTGGTTGTACAAATATTCCAGTGTTTCTCAAAGAGGAACAGTCAGGTTAAATTTTGCCAATTGAATCGGTTTCTTGTTTGTTTGTTTCGTTTTATCTTGGTTTGGTTTGTTTAGAAATACCCTCCTAAATTCTTTATTCCTATTGAATTTGCCTAAGTGTTTCAATGAGAAGAAAATGGTTCATACTTTGGACTATTTCTCTATCCAGTTGAACAGATAGACGGGGCATGGTCAAAACCATTTTTCCCCCATTTTTATAGTCATTACGATAGTTGCCACTGAAGGATTAATTATATAGTAGCTAAGGCTGATTTTTCTAAGAATGAAAATGATTAAATAGTGTATTTCTCAGTGGGGTCTGGTGACCACATAAAGACCTACCCTAACAGTTTTTGAGTATCACATGCCTCTGTATCTGAAGGAAAACCATTAATGTGATGTACTGAGAATTTGACCGGTGAAAGTGCTACAGTTCATAAGATCTAGTTAACATGAATACATCCTTATTATCTGTTGATACATGAATGGGCATCAGTCACATGGCTGGTCATAAAAATCATTTAGTCTACTTATGGATAGAAATCTCTAAGAATTGACATAGCTAAATTGGTGTATTTACCAGAATTTACAATATTTCACCTTATCCGAGAAAATATATTTTGATTAAGTCTTGGTATCTATGACACCAAAGTAATTAGTCAAAATAATTGATTGAAGATTTCTGGACAGTCAATTGTATGTCTAACCAGTTCTGTAAGTTCTCTATACTGTTTATTGACATTCGGAGACAATATTAAAATAATTTAGAGCTAGAAGGAAATTTTAACAGCACGGAGATAGTCTTCCTTAAACATTATAAAAAACCAACAAACAAAGCAAAAGGAAATTTCGCTGTTTGAGCTCTCCCTTCCTTGACATATCCACCTCACATTTCTTTGTCTCCCGCTGAGGCAGACCTGGGAGAAAACATGGGTTCTCTCAGAGCTCTGTATGCCTCATGTTCTAGTGTACCTCCCCATCTCCACCTTTGAGGTCCCTCAGGTGGTGTGACATATTCAGTTGCTCGGGTAGTTCTGGGCCAAGTCCAGCCCTAGTATCTTGACTGTTGTTAGTGCCCCGCTGAAACAGTACTGTTGAGTTAATCAGCTAATAGCATTTTGGTTAAATGGCCGCCATATGTATAGGACTCTAAGACAACTGATTGTAAAATTAAAATCCACCATGACAACTTATTATCCCTAGACTGAATTGTTTCTCAGTGTAATATGCTTATTATTTTGACTTGTGACAACGAGGGTTCAAATCCACTTGGCACTATCTACTAATTTGGAAATAGGTATACCTTCAAGTATAGGAATTTGACTTCTAGATGTGCACCTGTAGAAATTCTTGCATTTGTGCCCAGTGCTGTTCAAAATAGTCTAAAACTGATTTTGTGCCCAGTGCTGTTCAAAATAGTCTAAAACTGGGAGCAATGTCCATCAACGGTAGAATGGGGAAATTAGCTGTGGCATGTTCATGCAATGGAAACTATACACTGGAGAAAATGAATGAACTGTTACGTGCATAACCATCAATGAATCTCAAAAACACGATGTTGGTAGAAGTAGGAAGACACAGGAGAATATACATATAAGAGTCCATTTATGTAAAATCTAAAAACAAGTGCATTTAAATTCCTTATTGATTAGAGATATCTATGAACATGAAAAAATGACTTTACAGAAAAGAAAGGGAATTACTAACATAAAATTCAGGATCACAGTACCCTGAGTGGGAGGGCTGAGGGATGGGAATATGATGGAGAAGGGTAACAGGATTCTATAAGGCACCAGTACTGTAATACTTCTTAACCTAGGAGGCAGGGTAGGGTCTTTGGGTGTTTTATTATTATTTAAAATATTTACTTTGATTTAAATATGTATTTGTTCTGGTGAAGATATACAGAGCAAAATGTACACCCATCTTTTTAAATATAAATTTCAAAATTCTAAAGTTAATTAATCAATAAAGAATGCAAATCTGCTACAAAAGACCTCTTTAAAATGTTAAAAAGCAAGTCACTTTAAGGATTAAGGTGTGCCTGATCCAAGCCACATGGTGTTTTCAATTGCCTTATATGCATGCGAAAACTGGACTATGAATAAGGAAGACCAGAAGAAGAGTTGCCACCTTTGAATTGTGGTGTTGGGGAGAGTACTGAATATAACATGGGCTGGCAAAAGAACTAATAAATGTGTCTTGGAAGAAGTACAACCAGAATACTCCTTAGAAGCAAGGGTGGTGAAACTACGTCTCAGGTACTTTGACCGTGTTATCAGCAGGGATCAATCCCTGGAGGAGGACATCATGCTTGGTAAAGCAGAGGGTCAGCAAAAAAAAAAAAAGGAAGACCCTCAAAGAGATGGATTGACACAGTGGCTGCAAAAATGAGCTCAAGCGTAACAACAATTGTGAGGATGGCGCAGGACTGGGCTGTGTTTCGTTCTGTTGTACATGGGGCCGCTATGAGTCAGAACTGACTTCATGGCATCTAACAACAACAACAACAAAACTATTAATAGGCAAATAGAAGGGAGAGGGGTGGAAATGACTCTGAAGACACATCTCAGCTCCCTTGCCTTGCTTTCTCTTAAAAACAAAACCCTCTGACAATGACCATCTAATATTTTTCGGTGTAGCCATAAATGGGCACTCGTGAAATTGTGCATTTTATTTCACAAATATGATTTAAATCAAACTAGATAGAGATTATTTAATACATGTGAGAATTATGTGAGATCTCATGTGTTCTACATAATTTCCATATATACTTAATAGTTAACGATATGTATGGGAATTATGCTTTTAAATTAATTATTCAGGCATTTAAGTTAGCCGAACATAGTCTATTAAAATGCCCACTGCTTATATGTCCCTGTCTTCTTTTAAGACAATTTTCAAGACTAAATCAGGCACTCGAGGCGCTATCATCCCGTTTCTCCCAGGTGTGTTCATAATGTCACTGTAAGATCATCACTGTTGTATAATTTTAGGAGAGTTAGAGAAATCTTCTTAACTTGCACTTCATAATAGTTGAGACCAATTTATCTTTGTCTTATTTTCCAAAAGGAATTGGAAGAAGGTGGTTGGTACTCCATTGTGTTTGCTGAACTGAAAAACGCATCAACAACTATGCAAGGCCCTCAAAGTATATTCTCTCATTTAAGCCTCTCCCAACAACCTTCTAAGTTTGGTGCTAATATTAATTATCCCCTTCTTACAGAGGAGAAACTGGATGCACAGAGAAGATGAAGAGACTTGTCCAACATATGTGGCCATGCTCAGGAATGAACTGTGACAGTTTGTTCTTTTCAAAGCTCTAACAAAGTGGCCCCCCACCATAAGAGTAAGCAGAGTTTAGGACTATAATTATGTGGATGTTATATATGGATATGGTCAAAAGACTGTATTCACAAGGTTTAGTTTAACTCATGTACTCCATTAAATTATCTTATAAATTCTCATTATTAATAGCGTTTGCTATAGGTAAATTATACCCACAGCAGGCAAATAATGTTGCCGTCTCTTTCCATTAAAGACATCAAAGGGTTTTTAATAGAAACTGTAAAATATTTCCTTTAAAACATTTTGTTGTTTAAACTCCCACTTTCTGGGTGAGACTGACATTTCTAGGAGATGATTGTCATGCGTTTATTTCCATTTTTGAGCATCCTTGGTGATCACACCAAGCTGGTAATTAGTAAACGTAAAAAAAATTGCTGCTGGATCATGTAACATTTCAACTGTCATCCTGCTGGAATGGGGAAAAAAGTTATTTTGTAAAACGAGAGCCCAGTGGTGCAGTTGTATTGACTTTTATGTCATGTTTGTTTCAGTTTGCTAGTCAAAACAAGTTTCACAGCTCCTCCTGGTCCAGAAGGTTCCGTTTGCTTTATGAAAATGAAGATGTCTTGTTTTCTGGTTCATAAATCATTGTCAAGTGGAGCTAGATAACAGAAACAAGTTCAGATTCCAGAGTGATTATCCTTAGAGATGGTGTATTAAATATACAGAATACAACTTGATTTTCATAAACCGTGTTGACTTTGCAGAACTAAGGCTATGTGGGAAAATTATCTCATAAGAGGAGGCGCCAGAGCTTGCAAAAATCTACCGAGGTGGGAGTGATGGGGGAAGGGAAGAAGGCAGAGTGTCTTCACATGTAAAGATGGGTGCTCTTTCTCTGATTTCCAACTAATTTAGCTGCTGTCATTCCTTTACGCCTTGGCTTGTTTCATTCTTTTACTGGCGACATAGGAAACATCTTTAGAAAAGAAGGGACTCCCTTCTTCCTCTATTCTCTACTGTTTCTCTTTCACCCTCTTCTCTGAATATTCTGATATCTTGTAAAGTCTTTCTTCTACCTCTTTAGATCCTAAACTTTCTCCCCTGACACTGAATTTTAGTTGAAATTGGTTTGAGTTGTGCATTTGGAATACCACAGCCCACACATGAAAGTCTTCCTTATGGCTCGCCAAGGCAATGTCATGGATCAAGACAGCAAAATTGGGTGAAAACCACAGAGGAGTCACAAAAAGTCAAAGCAGTGCCCTGAGATTTAGAAGTGGTTCCTGTGGCAATTTATGGAACAGGTTTCTTTTATATGCCTTACCCCTGAACGATACTGAAGTTGAGTTTTCCTTTGAATGAGGAATTCAGACCCTCCAAAAAAACTCATATGCATTTATTTCACTGAGAAAGAGAGATGTTTCTTAGTTCCTACGGCAGCTTCAAATCTCCTTTCAGACATCTTTCCTCAAGGAAACTTGCTCCACTCCCAGCAGCCATCTTTCTCTGGGCCTTCTCCTAGAGCATAGCCTTCACTGCTCCTTCTTCATGTTTATTATAAAGACAATCAAGAATTAATTTCATTACTATTTTTTTAAATGTCTGTCTCTCTTGATAAAATGGAGTTCCACAAGGGTAAAACAAACAAGAAACAAAATACCAAAAACTTGTTGCTGTCTAGTTGATTCTGATTCAAGTGTTACAGAGTAGAACTGCTCCATAGCGTTTTCTTGACTATAATTTTTATGGAAGCAGATTGTCTGGCCTTTGTTTTGTGGCACCACTGGGTGGGTTTGAACTGCCAACCGTTAGGTTAATAGTTGAGCACAACCGTTTGCACAAACCAGGGACCCTCTGCCAGTGTAGGGACCATGTTTGTGTTTGTGCACAGGCTTATAGCCAAGTGCACACCATGTAGTAAGCTCACCTGAAGTATTTGGAGGCAGAGCATAGAGAGAAAGAGGGAGAGATGTTCCCCAAATCATTCCAACTTCTGGGTAAAACTTGTCCTAACAAGGCTTTTGGTAGAGACTCAAGTTATGATCGAGGTTTAATTCTATTCCAATTAGGTTTGCTCACTCAGAAAGGAAGGAAAAATTATTAGAAGAGCAAGATAACAAATCATGCATACATGGTCATGTGTTTCCTGTATCCTGAAAAGGAACTTTCTCTGCCTACAAAGAAAACCCCGTACTTTTCTTAAGACACTGCTGGCAAGAATGACTACTTTTGCAACCAGACCTATAAATACCACAAGCCTCCATTTCTGGGTTCAGGAAGCCAGAGACCCAGGAAATCATTACCTTTTATTCCCTGGTTTGTTTGATTGATCGATTACTTATGTACGTATCTAGGCTGTTTATTCGTTTATTCATCAGGTAGGCAAAGTAAAGAATTGGAAAGTTATTTCAAAACTTTGGTAAGTGCAAATGACTGGTTTGGGGTTTATAAGCTAAGGACAACATGTGTACTTGAACTTCGAGTTTTCTATGATATATGAAATTCCCAAGCAGTTGGTTCATTCGTGTGAACTTTGCACCTTTCATAAATGTTTAGGTATTTGTAAATATAATCTTGTTTTATAAACTACTGTTGTATAACATTGTGCTTCACTCTTTAAGGAAAGTGATTTTCTAAGGAACAATCAATAGAGAAACTCTGAATAGTTTATTTTCTATTCCGTATAACTTACAGGTCATTGAGTCAAGTAGTGTGGCAGGAGTTCTAAAAGGCTGGTGATTTTTAGGAAAGATCATCAATAACATATGTAGCCGAGCAAGCTAAAATAATTACAATCAAATTTCATGCTCCAGGGCATAAACGGATTTCCTGCAAGGGTCAGGGAGGAACTATGTTGCTTTCACCAGTGTGTGCTCATAGGGTAAATGACCCACCTATTTTTGTTTTGGCTCTACCTTTTTTTCTGAATATAAGTATCCTGGCCAGTTTTCATGAGGAAGCTAATCAGTTTAGCCTATACCTCTCTTTGGCTGCATCCTACCAGGTGAATTTTTTCATGCCACTCGAGTACTTTTCCCTGGAACATGACATAGGGTGGAGCATTGGTTGGAAGCCTTGGATAGAAAATATAAATGTTGCTTCTCAGACCCATTTAAAAAGTTAAAGATCTACAATGGAACAGAATTGAGAGTCCAGATGCAAATTCATGCACCTGTGAGCAGCTGGTTTTTGACAAAGGCCCAAAGTCAGTTAAATGGGGAAAAGACAGTCTCTTTAACACACAGTGCTGGCATAACTGGATATCCATCTGCAAAAAAAATGAAACAAGACCCATACCTCACACCATGCACAAAAATGAAGGCAAAATGGATGAAAGGCCTAAGTATAAAATCTAAAATGATAAAGATCATGGACAAAAAAATAGGGACAATGCTAGGAACCCTAATACATGGCATAAACAATATACAAAACATTACTAACAATGCACAAACACCAGAAGAGAAACTAGATAGGTGGGAGATCCTAAAAATCAAACACTTATGCTCATCTAAATGCTTCACCAAGAGAGTAAAAAGACAACCTAAAAACAGGGAAAAAAACTTTTGGCTATGACAAATCCAAGTAGCATCTAATCTCTAAAATCTACAAGATACTGCAAAACCTCAACAACAAAAAGACAAATAAGCTAATTAAAAAACGGGCAAAGGGTATGAACAGGCACTTTGCCAAAGAAGACATTCAGGCGGCTACCAGATATATAAGGGAATGCTCACAATCATTAGCTATTAGAGAAATGCAAATCAAAACTACAATGAGATACCATCTCTCCCCAACAAAACCAAAGGAAAAAAACCTCATTGCCGTCGAGTCGATTCCGACTCATAGTGACCCTATAGGACAGAGTAGAACAGTCTCATGGAGTTCCAAGGAGTGCCTGGTGGATTCGAACTGCTGACCTTTAGGTTAGCAGCTGTACCAACTTAACCACGATGGCACCAGGGTTTCCAGGTTAGCGTTAATCCAAAAAACACAAAATAATAAATGTTGGAGAGGTTGTGGAGAGACTGGAACACTTATATACTGCTGGTGGGAATGTAAAATGGTATAACCACTTTAGAAATCTATTTGGCACTTCCTTAAAAAGCTAGAAATAGAAGTACCATATGATCGAGCAATCCCACTCCTTAGAATATATCCTAGAGAAATAAAAGCCCTCACAGACATATGCACACCCATGTTCATTGCAGCACTGTTCACAATAGCAAAAAGATGAAAACAACCTAGGTGCTCATCAGTGGATGAATGGATAAACATATCATTGTATGTTCACATAATGGAATACTATGCAATGACAAAAACAACAACGAAGCTGGGAAACATCTCATAACATGGGTGAAGCTGGAAGGCATTATGCTGAGTGAAATTAGTCAGTTGTAAAAGGACAAATATTGTATGAGACCACTATTATAAGAACCCAAGAAAAGATTTAAACACAGAAAAAAAAAAATTCTTTGATAGTTAAGAGGGTGGGGATGGAGAGAGAGGGGCATTCAGTAACTAGATAGTAGACAAGAATTATCTTAGGTGAAGGGAAGGACAACACACAATACAGGGAAAGTCAGCACAACTGGACTAAACCAAAAGCTGAGAGGTTTCCCGAATACAACCAAACAATTTGAGGGACAGAGTAGCAAGGGCAGGGGTCTGGGGACCATGGTTTCAGAGGACATCTAGGTCAATTGGCACAACAAAGTTTATTAAGAAAAAATTCTGCATTCCACTTTGGTGAGTGGTGTCTGGGGTCTTAAAAGCTAGCAAGTGGCCATCCAACATGCATCAACTGGTCCCAACCCACCTGGAGCAAAGGAGAATGAAGAACATCAAAGATATAAGGAAACTATGAGCCCAAGAGGAGTAGGGCCACATAAACCAGAGACTCCATCAGCCTGAGACCTGAAGAACTAGATGGTGCCCAACTACCACCAATGACCACCCTGACAGGGAACACAACAGAGAGTCTCTAGTGAAGCAGGAGAAAAGTGGGGTGCAGAACTCAAATTCTAGTAAAAAGACCAGACTTAATGGTCTGCCTGAGCCTGGAGGGACTCCAGAAGACATGGCCCCTGGACTTTCTGTTAGCCTAAATTAAAACCATTCCAGACAAAGCTTAGATTGGATTATAAGACATAAAATGATACTTGTGAAGAGTCTGCTTCTTGGCTCAAGAAGTTGATACATGAGACTAAATGGGCAGCTCCTGTCAGGAGTTGAGATGAGAAGGCAGAGGAGAACAGGGGCTAGTTGAATGGACACGGGAAATACAGGGTGGAAACGAGGAGTGTGCTGTCACATTACAGGGAGAGCAACTAGGGTCACATAACAATCCATGTATAAATTTTTGTACGAGAAACTAACTTGAACTGTAAACTTTCACTTAAAGCACAATAAAAAAAAAAAAAGTTAAAGGTCTAGAAGGGGAAAATGAGTTGGAGAAGAAACATAATGTTGTATTTTTAGCATGCAATTCTAAAACTCCCTGAGAATCACATTTTCTCTCTGAGGCCCTCTAAACTTTTCTAATCCTGATCCTAGGCCGTTCATCTTGCCTTTTCTCCCCAGCTAACTTTGGTGGCTGACTCCCTTTCATTCAAAATCTCCATCCAAACATGTATTTTTTCTACTGGGAACTGCTTTAGCATCACAAACAATGGGTTTTAACCTTTGTACCATTTTTTTTTTTTTTTTTTGGTGAGGAGGAGGGGAGAAGAGGAGCAAATGGTTATTATCAGTCCGTGCCTCCACTACAAACTTAGCCTTTGAGCTAATTAAGTTCTGTATATCTGAGCCAACCAGCAGAGCTTCACGCTGACACTAGGATACATCTGGGCCTGATAACAATTGCAAATACTCAGGGCACACTTTAAAAAAGAGCTTATGTTACCATGTGAAACACCATGTTTTACAGTACTCAGAACAGTCAGATAAATAAAACTGCTCCAAGGCCAGGGTGTTGTGGGGGGAAAATGTATTTTGTAGCATTTCATTTAGAGCAGAAAAATTTCCCCACTGACAAGGAGACCATTTGACCCTAAGAAAATGTTAAGTTCTCTCCACAGCTGTTTGAGGTAATGGGCAATAGAAGGCTCTGGGCTGCCTTCAGAGATGTTGGCTATAAGATTACACTTGTCTCCCATTCAGAGGGACGTTTCTGGAGATTTTGATCCAATTTAAGAGTGTAGAGGAGAATTTATAAAAAGCTATCTTTGCACACAAGTCCAAGGAAAGAGAGCAGGAAAAGATTCAACATTTCAAGGATGTAGGCAGCATAAATGCTACAAGGGTAATTTGAGGTTATTTGGGAACTGTCTTTGGGGGCAGGTTTAATCTGCCAAACACAGCCAGGTGATTTTTCCAAAATAATCATACGTGCTTTGGGGTGATGTTGAACAAAAGGAAGCAGAAAAGGAAAACAGCTCCCAAAGCCAGAGTTTTTCATAAGATGGTAACAAAATTGTCAGTTTTCACTGAGCACGAAGCTCCCAAACAAGCCCTTCTGCTAACACAGGCTCTATGTCAACGGTCTTCTGCCTTTCCCCCGTAGAGAGCTCTGACGTCATAAAATTGGAGGGTGTCACAGACTTTAACTGGCGCATTTCCCTGTCCTCGGATTTGTGTCTTTTTTTTTTTTTTCTTCTTCTTCTTTAAAGTATAGTTTTGACACATTCGTATTTAATACTCTTACCGTTCCATTCAATACCTGGTCTTGTAGCACAAATGTACATGCTCTGGGTACTCATTGGCTTCATCTCTTGCTCCAACTCCTTCCGAATATTTGTATTTGAAAGCTGTCTATAGTAACCATGAGCTCCTTGGCTGATGAAAACAATTTGTGTTTTACTCCTAACCTAAGGGTTGGCCGTTCGAACCTGCCCAGCAGCTCTGTGGAAAAAAGTCCTGGCTATCTGGCTCTGTAAAGATTGTTGTTGTTAGTTACCATCAAGCAGATACCAACTGATGGAGGCCCCGTGTGTTTCAGGGTAAAAGTGCACCCTATAGGGTTTCAAGGCTGTGGCCTTCTGGAAGCAGATCACCAGGCCTGACTTCTGAGACACCTTTGGGTGGACCGGATCCAGACAACCTTTCGGTCAGTAGTCCAGCACTTAACCTTTTGTGCCACCCAGAAATTCTAAGAAACCCCTACGCAGCAGTTCTTTTCTGCCACACATGGAGTCACCATGAGTCATAACTGACTCCATGGCAGTGGTTGAGGTTTTTTGTAATAACTGCAACTCGATCATGGAGGATGAAAAATAAATCGGGATCTTACACTCATAAAGCACTTTGGAGTTTGCGCTTAGGTGTGTATGTTCTTTTTTTAATTCTCACAACATCGTAAGAGAGAGCTATTTAGTCCACATTTGACAGATAGGCCACTGAGGCTCGGATATGTGTAGCAGGTTGTCCAGATGCCACAGCAGTAGGCAACAGAACCGGAGCTTAAGTTCATATCTATCTAACTTGAATCTATAAATAAACTTTCCTATTCATTATACTACCTTAAAAGTATATAGTAATTTGAGTTTTCAAAACCACTATTTTTCCTTTTATATATCATCTCCAAGGAGCCCCGGTGGCGCAGTCGTTAAGCACTTGACAGCTAACCGACATGTCGGCAGTTCGAACCCACCAGCTGCTCTTGGGGAGAAAGATGCAGCAGTCAGTTTCGGTAAAGTTTACAGCCTTGGAAAGCTGATGGAGCAGTTCACTCTGTCATACAGTGTGGCTATGAGTCGGAATTGACTCAACAGCAAGGGTTTGTTTGTTTTTTTTTTTTTTTTTTGGTTTATATGATCTTCTTTATTGAGTAAATTCAGTAGAAGCAATCCCTATTTCAAAATCATCCTGAATTGAGAGGCACAAGGAAGTAAATTAACAAAGATAATGTAACTAAGGTAAAGTGGGTGTGGTATTCCTTTTTAGACATAGTCTTTTACATATATGCACATTAATTACACTGAAGACGTGTTATTTTAGTGATTACAGGCTGTATCTCTGCATTTATTCTCTTGAATGAAAATAAATGGATTTTCTTGAAATAATGAATGTGTGCAGAGACCACGCTTCACATTTTACTGACTCCTATGCTCTCTGTTTTAAGGTCTTGTCTCCTGAAGACAGAATATCCCTGTTTGGTAAGTTGTACGGAGGTTTTGTTTGTTTATTTGGGGGGTGGGTGAGTGGGAATAGGTTTCTCTGGAAAGCTGGCTCCTGTGTTCTCAGGGGTTATAAAAATGGGAATCATTTTTATTGGCAATCCACTGGAATAGTGCTGAGACAAATGGAAACTTGAAGATAAGGGTCCTCAGAGGTGAGAACATACAGCTGTTGGGAATTGCAAGAGAATCTGACCAATAAAGGAAGTCACTATTTTTCCAGGCCTGAAGTGAGTTATAGGGCGAGACGGGTGTTGTATATTTATGTAAGGCAGCGGCAGGGAGCTGAAGCGGCTGTATATTGCTAAAAGAGCATCATTCACATCCAGGCTGAGACAAAAGGTGGAAATGAAGTAACATCCTGGCCGAAGAAGGCCTCACGACAGAATAATAACATTTCAGAGAGGGGGGCCGTGTGCGAGGCTGTGGGTCGGCCTCAAAATGAGGAAATGATCAAGATGCCTTGTCAGGCCTTCAAAAAACAGTTACACACACACACACACACACACACACACACACACTCACTCTCAGGATTAAGGCCTGGCCAAGCGTCCTTGGGAAGAAGGCCATTTATCTTTCACTGAAACGCATACACAATTACTTGCAACCTTCATCAGTATAGTCAGCAAGATAGGTTTGCCAAAAGTACTAGGAAAAATATATATCAATACACATATTGCAGTGGGGACCCCGTTTGGTATTTATTATTATCATGCACTCTAGCCTCACAGCATCAGTGTAGATGCTAATTCAGGACAATATTTGAAGGACTAAAGTGCTTCTGGCTGCTGGAGAGATTCAATGGAAGGGGGTGGGGTGGGAGGAAGAGCCGGCCTTATCTCCTGTGTTTATTTATTGTGTCCTTTTGTTTAAAGGAAGTCGCAAGTAGAAGAAAGGGGTCATGAAAGTACACTCCTCTAATGACAAATGGTGAGAGGGAAAGAGAGACGATCCATTCCAGAAAAATGAGTTTTTAACATTCAAAACAATAAGGTGCAGCTAGTCTGCAGAACTCTTTGAAAATGTTCTACTTCCCGTTAGCAGAAATGGTAGAGTGTGTACCCAAATGCTAATTAAAATATTATCAAAATTTTAATGGCGGATTGTGGTAAATATCTCAGAAACTTCCCTCATGTTGACACAAAGGCAACATGTTAAATAAGGATCTCCTGACACACAGGAAACTTTTAGTCAACACTGAATTAGAATGGTATTAAAGTACAGAATCGCACAGAACTGGGATGAAAACAGTGGTATTTTATCCTTTGGTTTATTTGGTTTTGAAATGGATGTGACAATTTTGAAAAATTTATGTAAAAATAAAAGACTTCATATAAAATTTTTACCTCATAGGCCAGAGGCTAGATTTGTGAGTTTTTCCATATTAGTACTTTGGACCAACATAAATATTTTTATGTTCAGAAAACACGTATTTACAACCCCCAGAAGATTTTACTTAAGCTTTAAGGGAATAGTGGAATTACAAAGTAAATGACCTCGCTCCTATTTTTCACTTTTTTTTTTTTCCTCTGCAGCTTTACAGTTGAATATTAAACTACGATTTTAAAAAAAAGTAGATTGCAATTATTTAATTTCATTTATTGACCCCTTTTTAAAATTGTTACACTTTCATGTTTCAGTCATGCCTGACAAGTCTGCACATTCTACCCCAATATTATCAGAACATGGTATTTAGCAACCGTCTCAATAGCCAAAGGCAAAGACTGAGAAAGGACCTACAGGTCTGAGTCTCCCTATAAAATGAGCAACTCGGCAAATGGGAACAGTTCATACTTCATTTGCAGGTGAACTTCTCAGACCCAGAGCTGATGCCACAGATTTCTAGGAATGACAGATTCAGCACAGCTGTGAAGTCATCCTACTTGCCAATTTCCTATTTTTCCACAGGGGCCATCTTAAGGGCTGTGGTCATGTAAATTCATTCCTGGCTTCTGAAGCATCAGGTAATGGCCGTGGCCAGAGGCAGGATTCCAAAACCATCAGCCCAATGGTCTGATCCTCTATGGACAAATCTAGTATTTCCGCCACACGCCCTCTCTCATGGCACACACGCCTGGCATTAAAAATGCACTAGTGAAGAACACACTGAAGTAGGTCACTTGCTGAAGTACATCCTATACTACTTTCAGAAAAATGCCATTCCACAGAGTTTGAGCTCCATTGAGAAAAATAATATGTTACACCTCCACCACGCAGAACCTTCACTCCTGTATTTATGCCTTTTTTACTGTCTCCTACTAGGTTGGTATTTCTTGGACTAAGAATCACCAGTCATACCCTCAGTGGTTTATATAAAAAACAGTAGAACCAAACCAAAACCAAACCCAGTGCTGTCAAGTCAATTCCGACTCATAGCGACCCTACAGGACAGAGTAGAACTGCCCCGTAGAGTTTCCAAGGAGCGCCTGGTGGATTCGAACTGCCAACCCTTTGGTTAGCAGCTGTAACACTTAACCACTACGCCACCAGGGTTTCCAAAAACCAGTAGAGGCAGGGGAAATAAAGAAAAAAGTCTTTTTTCTCTTTGGTTCCTTCTTTAAATATTTGAGTAAGAAATCACTGGATCGGTTGTAGGCACCCATGTATTGTGATGTGTCGAAAAAAAGAAAAAAACCCTCCATTTAAACAGGATTTTAACCTTTCCACCTTAGCCTCTTATATTTTCTTTCCTTCTACTCAAAGCATTTAGGTAAATTAGGAAGAGGTCTCTCCATACAAATGCAAGGGGATCAGTTAACTTTCATCTCTAATTTATTCATGAAGGAGCAAGGTCTTGCCTGGCCGTGCTGTGCATCATCCTGTCAGGATGGCTTTCTCTCTTGTTGAGAAGGGAGATGGAAAGGCAGGGAATGTGGATGGGCTTTCCTGGTAATTGCTGTGAGGATAAAAATGCTGGAGCTTTCTTGCTTGGTTAACTGAATGTGAGCAAAAGTTGCAAAAATGAGAGCGAGAACCAAATTAGCATATAAATGTGTGTGTGTGAATGTGTGTGTATGAATAGAAAATATGTATTATAAATATAAATACTTGTACATTATATGTCATACAAATCGTGTATCATGCATATACACTTTATATAATACGTATTTATAGATTCCATTTATCTGAGCTTATTTATTTATTATGTATAGGTGTACCATCTCTCCAGTGTCTAAATGGATCCAAAATATGTATGACCATGAAAGATATACCTGAATTAAATTTGCTCAATTACGCTGTTTCACTGGATCAACCTTCTTGTAAGCTTGATACTGATGGATGGTCATTTTAATAATTATCACTCACATGCGTAAATTAGATTAAACCTTCCGTCACCCTCTGTGTGCAAGCCAACACCTATGTGCCTCTCCTATGCATTTTGGAACACATCCAAGGTCAAAAGGTTTATGAGTCTTTTAAGAAGCCCCACATTTTCTCTTTTAAATCTAACTGTGGTTTAGTATGGTTTAATATTCTCTTTTAAAATTTCCTCATCTTTTAGAATCTTTTCCTGTTTGTTTTTCACCCCCTTTCCTCCATGTTCAAATAGATTTCATGTTTGGAGGTTTGTGGGCAAGGACAGAGTCTTATAATGTGAAAGCCCTTATTCTAGTTGACGAATAGTTGCTCAGTTTTGCCATTCCTACCCCAGCATTCAAACATGATCATCTCTGATACATGTGAGAAACGGTGGGGGTAGGATCCACCATGAGTTCTTTTAGTCGTCAGGAAATTACAAAATGTACACGTGCGCAGTAAGCACTTTTTGCAGCCTGCCTGCACATCCATCTTTTTAATGAGCCTTGTTTATAACCTGACGCCATGTTTCTAGTCACCTACCCTGTTTACGTCTTTGGCCCCTTTAATTAAGAGAAGAACCAGTTAAAAGAAAGTATGAAGAAATATTAATATGATCTGATTAATTCAGCTAGCAGGAGGTTATGGGGTACCAAGGTTATTATAACCTATAAAGGCAATGCGAATAAAGCTCTATTCATTTGTAATTTTATTAGGTGGAGCAAATTAGTGAGTCTGCATAGCAGTGACAAAAGACCCATTCCTAGTCTCCCTTACCCCCTACTGCAAGGGCCAGGTGCCCAAAGTTAGGCTCCATATTAGGCAAATGAGATCTGATAAATCTCAGCTGCACATCTAATGAGACTCTCAGGCTGGTGCGGTGCTAATTTGGAAAGATTAGCTGGTTAGAGTTCAGTGAAATAAAGTAAGGCTCAGGGAAGAGGAAGCAACACCTACAAAGAGTTAACGATAGAAAGACACTATTCTCCTAGAAAAGGTAAGGGCAGTAAGAATGGATCATGGACAAACCACAAGAAACAAACTATCAGGGGCAACTTGTGGATTGATGTGAAATTCTATTTCAAGTGAGGTATCAATGGTCACTATGCTTTGATAATGAGAAAACAATAAGATCCACTTGGGTGGGCTCCCACCTGCCTCCCTGAATCCTCCCACTCCAAGCTCTCTGACTTTCAAAAGGCATCTCCTGTCCACTGTCATGGAGAAAAAAAAAAAATGTAACTTTTGTTTTCCATGAAGATGGGTGAGCTCATTTGTTTTCCATGAAGATGGGTGAGCTCGGACAAGTTAAAACCAAAAAAAATCAAACCCATTGGTATCGAGTCAATTCAGACCCACAGCAACCCTATAGGACAGCGTACAACTGTCCCATAGTGTTTCCAGAGAGCTGCTGGCAGATTCGAACTGCCAGTCTTTGGATTAGCATTTGAGCTCTTAACCACTGTGCCACCAGGGCTTCCTGACAAGTTAAGGAGAACTCAAAGTATAGCAGAGTTCCAGGCATGGTGGGAGTTTTATACAAAATTCCAATATCCACCACGATGGTAGTTTCTCATGGGCTTGTCTATGGATTTTGAAAAGAGGCTCCTTTATTCCAAAATCCTGTCTAGACAAATACTTGAACCTGCGATATACAAATTACATTTTCCATTGTCTTGCTTCAGCTTATTGATCTTTCTAAACTCTGATTTCCGTGTTGCTGCTCAACAGGTATTTATCCTGGTGTGATCTTCAAATCTCCAGCTGTGTTAGTTTGCTAGGGCTGCGTTAAGTACCACAAAATGGGTGCCTTTAAAGAACAGAAATTTATTGTCTCATGGTCCTGGAGACTCAAAGTCAAAATTCAAGGTTTCAGCAGGGCCATGTGACCTCCAAAGCCTCGAAGGGAAGATCCCTTCTTATCTACTCCAGCTTCTGGTAGCCCTGGACTTCCCTTGGCTTGCAGTTTCCACAAACTCCCACTCCTCATGAACTTCTTCCTCTGTCTCTCTGCATCTGCTCTCCTGTCTTGATAGGACACCACTCAGATTGGATTAGGACCCACCCTACTCCAGGATGACCTCGTGTTAACTGATAACATTTTCAAAGACCCTATTTCAAAACAAAGTCACCTTCATAGGTGCTGGGGTTTAGGACTTCAGCATATCCTTTGGGGAGACACAGCTCAATCCACAATACGTATCAATGGCTCTGATCATTACTTGCCATGTCCCTGGCTTCTCTACTACGAGCTTGACACCGGCAACTTGGAGGACCTCCCCTTCTACTATAGTGAGGAACTGTGTTTCTATTTTGTTGAGTAAATGCTATTGTACTCCGTTAATTGAATTATATTGTGATATTTCTTAGTCCCGTGTATTTAGTGAACATAAGTTGTGATTCCTGAAGGGTCCATCTGAGCTGAAACGTAGAATTTTCAATCCACTTAATCAGCTTGTTATATTATATTTTTCTAATATCCCCTTCCCCATTTGTCCTCCACACATAAACTTCCCTCTTAGGGAGTTAAGGCTCTTAGAGTCTAAATTCTTATCAATTATAATGGATGTTTAAATTGTTGCTTCTACTTAGAAACAGGTTCATATTGTAATTATTATAGTGTTGATGTTCCTAGTGGATTGGAGTATCTTGGTACAAATGTTGTGACATTTAAGTGATAATAAAGTTCAAGAGTAGCTACAAGACAATTCATAGAAAGCTATGACAATATCTAAGAAAAAGAAATGCTTTTTGAGAGCAGGTGTACAGCAAGAAGCGCCTTAAGTCTTGGGAAACCTCATACCCAATTGATTACAGACTATGGATACTTCATTCAACCAAACCTCAACCAGACCTTTTTGACACTGACACGTGTTCTTGGATAAATGTAAGAATTAATTCTCCTTGATATAAAATAACTCTTCACACTCTTGGATTAAAAACCCAGATGGTATATACATAACTGGGAGTACCAAAACCCTTTGGGACAGGCTGATGTGTATCTGTTAAAAAAAAAAAAAAAAAAGGAAACATAACTTAGAATAGGAGCCCATTATAAAGATAAATTACAAGTTTAAATCAGTGCTGTATGTATTTACAAATGCTTTGCATGCTTTTGGCTCCCCATGAAAGTAACATGTCCAAAATGATAGCATTAAGAGTAAATTGTATTTATTGCCTACCATCTTAAAACTGATTGAGAAAGAACTCAGGTTGAGTGTCTGCTAAATTTGACCTTTCATAAGCAGACACACTTGTGGCTCTTCATTGCTTGTTTATATTTGCAGTACTAAAAAGATTAATTGATTGTTCAATAAATTATCACTTTACAGATCGGGTTAGTCGCTTAAACAAACCACCAATCACTTGTTAACATGTAGATAGAAATGAATTGTTTTCAATAGGATGAACGCTATCCCCTCTAGGTGTGGCAATTAGATCATTGATTTTAGGTAAATGTCTAGTTAATTATGCAACAGGCTTCATTTCTTCTGTTAATTAAGCTACTGCTCTTTTAAAAGTCAATAAGATAGAGCCTCAGGAGAGATGAGAAGTTTCCCATTAGAGAAGTCCAAGGACTTTCCTAAGAGGGGGCAAAATGCAGGATCCCTTTTCTTCCTGCAAAACAAAGACCCAAAGGAAGAAGAATTTTAAGAGTGACCCATATTTCATCCATCATTTATTTCTAAAATCAAGATTAAACAGAAATCAGCATAGAAATATTTCCTTGAAAGGAAACCAATAAACCCTCTTTTGCAAAACTCAACCTTTCCTTTCTCCTCTGGTTTCACAATGACCAGCTCTGACCTGCCTTTCAGCACTCTCCACCCAGGATTCGATGCCTTCCAAAATGGTATCATTGACACTTGGTGTTAATCATTAACCAGATATGGCAGGAAACCCTGGTGGCGTAGTGGTTAAGTGTTACGGCTGTTAACCACAAGGTTGGCAGTTCTAATCTGCCAGGTGCTCCTTGGAAACTCTGTGGGGCAGTCCCACTCTGTCCTACACTTTCGCTATGAGCCGGAATCAACTCAACGGCAGTGGGTTTGGTTTTTTTGTTTTTGGCAGGCAGAATGGAGTGTTTTCAGAATGATCTTGCCCTGAGTGCAGAGCCTTACTCAATGCAAAACTCAGGGTATCACACCTCCCCTGCTTCCTTGTTCTTGGCCAAAGATTGATCCAGAAATGTTGACTTTTGTCCCACTCTACTTGGGATTTGTTTAGAGTGTTTAGCTTGTTTTCTTTCTTTCTTTTTTTTTTTAGGGGTTGGGATAGGGTGGGAGATGGAGCTCTAATTGCTTTACCTGGACATCTGAAATCTAAACTTGGCTGTGCTGCTTACTCTGATTCCAGAGCTTGGGGAGATTTGTGACACCTTAATTTATTCCACATTTTGCTTTGTCTAGCCCAGCTTCAGTGCCTAAGTCACATGTACCCTCCCTTGCAAATCCGATGTTTTACACCTGTAAAACCAAACCAGTCGATTTCAACTCATGGAGACCCCATGTGTTACATAGTAGAACTGTTTCATAGAATTTTCTTGACTGTAGTCTTTATGGAGCAAATGGACAAGCCTTCCTTCCACTGTGCTACCAGGTTCAAACTACCAATCTTTAGGGTAATAGTTGAGCACAAACTCTTTGCACCACTCAGGGACCTTTTATACATATACAACAAAAACCACTACCACTGAGTCAATTCCACCTCATAGGGACTCTATAAGGCAGAATAGAACTGCCCTATAGGGTTTCTAAGGAGTAGATTCTAAGGAGATTTGAACTGCTGACCTTTTGGTTAGCAGCTGATCTCTTAACCACTGTGCCACCAAGGCTCCTTTGCACATACAGATGATGATATTTACAGAATGAATGAATGGAGGGAGAAGGAGCAAACTGGTATTTGGGGAAAGTCCTAGGTAAATTCTGTCACTAGTTCCCAGACACAATTTTTTTTCTTTTTCATTGACTTAAAGGGCAGCCCCAGTAATAGTAATTACAGTGATCATCATTAACATTAATTGAGCACTTTCTATGTTCCAGACAACATTCTAAGATAAATGACATGCATTGTCTCAATTAATCCTCACAATAACACAAAAAGTATTCGAATGCATACTTTTATTATCCACATTTTACAAATGAAGAAACTGAGGCATAGAGCTCTACTTCAACACAGATGCTAAGTAGTGGGCCCAGGATTCAAATCCAGAAAACTGACTACAGAATCTGTGCTTTTAGCGACAGCGCAGGCACCAGTAATTGCTCATGGTAGACCAAATGACTGACCAGAGACAAGGGGTCAAGAGTACATCCAGCTAGTCCACTTGACCTGGAATCTCCTTGGTATAAATAATGTTGTTGTGAACTGTCGTCAAGTCGACTCTGACTCATGGTGAACCCGTGCATGCAGAGCAGAATGGCTTCATTGGTTTTTCAGGGCTGTGTCCTTTCAAAGGCAGATCTTGTCTTCCGAGGCACCTCTGGGTGGCTCTGAATAGCCAACCCCTCATCTAGCTGTGGAGTGCAAAACAGTCTGCACCATCCAGGAACTCTGGTGTAAATGATAGCCAATACGGAATTAAAAAACTAATATTTTTTTTTTGCTCAGTTTCAAAGCGAACATGTGGACTGCCATGTCCAATGGAGCCCTGGTAGCCCAGTGCTTAAGAGCTCAGTTGCTAACCAAAATGTCAGTGGTTTGAATCCACCAACTGCTCCTTGGAAACCCTATCCTATAGGGTCACCAAGAGTCATAATCGACTCGAAGGCAATGCATTTTGTTTTGGTTTGTTGGGTCCAGTATCAGCATCACTCTTTCTGCTAAGGATTTTAGCATTAGAAACATGAATCTAACATACTAAAGCAAATTCTTTTCTCCTGACCAAATTTGCTTTCTCATAGCATAGGATTAGCTATAGCAGAAGTACACATTACACTGTCATTTGTCTATTTCTCAATTAGTTTACAATAAAGTTGGAGATTGATCCTACTGAGCAGAGAGTCATTTTCCCTGCTTCATCAGAACAGGATATTTCCTCATATGAAGAATCCTAAACAGTATTTGTTAAAAATAATCCCCATACAAGAAACCTAGTCGAAGTTGTGCTGGTGTTTGCACGAAGCCTGTTATACATAATTTTCTGAAGCTGTTTTCAATCATGCAAATGATTTTTTCCTTTGCAATATGCTAATGCAATCTGATTTATTTCAGTTGTAAAAGTTAATTACAATGTGTTTGTGAGTCCCTAAAGATGATGTATTAAATGTTTATAACCAGGATTATTAAAATGTCCTGTCTCGATTACAGAGCTTCTCTTTCAAACACTAGAACTAATTGTAGCCTTAAATCACAACAACCTCACCGTTAAAATTAACACAAGGGCAACATTGCATAATTTTAATTAATTTTAATTTGGCCAAAGCAAATTAATTTTTGTTTTCTAGAAGGACAGCTAAACTCTTTTGTAGCCTGCTTACCCCGAACGTGGAGTTCATAAACTTCTTTTCTTCCTGGCATTTTCAGTCCTCTGAGGATTGTACCATGAGGTTGAATCTGTTTACATTTTGGTTCTAATTTGCATATCTGGTTTCCTCCTCTGCTTTTTGCATTTCAGTAAGGAAATGAAACCAGAGTGGAATGTATTCATTTCTGTGGTCAGGGAGACACATTTTGCACTGTGAGTTTCATAATCTTCTTAATCCATCCATGCCTTTGCCAATAATAATATCTAGAACCTAGGAAAGGTGTACCCTAAGACTTCACTCTTGACCAGCACCAACAGTGGCCATCGAGTCTTCTCTGACTCATGGAGACTTCTATCATTTTACCCATTGCCATCGAGTCAATTCTGACTCCTAGCGACCCTCTCTTTAGCATCCGCTGAAAGTCTGCTGGCACCTTCTTCGAAGTTTGCAAAACAATTTTCCAAGGAATACGTATTTAGAAGTCATCATATCTAGTTTCTTTCCTCCTTCCCCTTGTGCTTAGCTCATTAACAAATTGGTTATTCCATATGGATTGCTAATGCTAAATCTTCCACTTATATCCGAGTAGACTGGGTTGGAAGAATAGTAAAGAACAGGCTAAAATTCTATTTATTCCAGAAGTGAGATATCCTTCCCTGGCAAGCTTTACTTCCAGTCTTCAGTTCTCTGAATATCATGACTCTTTCTGTCTTCCAAATACAAGTTGTTTTAAACTTAAGACTAGCCATGGTTAAGAACTCTGACAACATGCTCTAGAACATTGACATGATGCCCTGCAATCTATCAGATGGGTGATAATGCTACATAGGATCCCAGCACTTTATCTTTCTGATGATTATTTCATATTTCAATTTACAGTGGGTTTATAAAAAAAAAAATTTTTTTTTTTTTTTAATATTTTGGCTGATCATCTGTGTTTTAACTGGCCTATTTTTTTTTTTTTTAACTATATGCTTAAGCATTTCTTGTGCACTTGATAAAACAAAACCTTAGAAACAATCTCATTTTATGGTTACCAAGTATTAATCACAGCTGACATGAACCATAAGAGCAAAATAAAAAAGTTATTATATACCATGTCTGAAATTCCTCAGTGGCTCGCAGGAGAAAGACCTGCTGATCTGCTCCTAAAAAGATTACATCCTAAAAAACCTATGGGGCAATTCTACTCTGTCACTATATGGTCACGATGAGTCCAGAATTGAGTCAACAACAACAAATTCACTGCCATCGAGTGAATTCTGACTCATAGTGAACCTGTAGGACAGCGTAGAAATGCCTCGGAATGCTTCTAAGGCTGTAAATCTTTAGGGAAGTAGACTGCCGTGTCTTTCTCTCATGGGCTGTCTAATGGGTTTGAACAGCCAACCTTTCAGTTAGCAGCAGAGTGCTTAACTACTGCACCAACAACAAGAAAACCCTAAACATATCAAATAAATTTTTGTCCAAAACCAGGGTATTATTTTTGAGAGTGAAATAATTACATGAGACTATTTGGGGCGGGGGGGGCGGGGAGGATTAGGCATAAACCTGGAATCTTTTGGGAAAAAACAGAAGGTTTAATCACCCTCTACATAGGGCACAGTGGTTAAGCATTCGGCTGCTAAACCAAAGGTTAACAGTTTGAACCCACCAGCTCTTTCTTCCTTGAAAACCCTATGGGGCAGTTCTACTCTGTCCTATAGGGTTGCTATGAGTCTGAATCCACTCAATGGCAATGGGTTGGGGAAACGAAGTAGCTGTTTTCCAAGTTATGTACTCAGTGTACCGCAATTCCTCCCTTGTAGTCCTTCTTTCACAGGGCTGGGTCTCCAGCAACTGCATGTATACTGCTTGGTCCCACTGTGAGTATGGCGACAGCATCAGATATGGATATTTGATTGAATTAGGCCAATGAGTTAGCCTAGTGATTTTTAATTGGTCATGAGAGTGTTGGGTTACATTCCGGTTAAGGCTCAATTTGTATCAGGCAAGACTGAGATTTGTACAAAGTCACATTCCACCTCGTTTTGTGAATACTTTTACTAAACGATAAAAGCTATGTGATAAAGAGGTATGTTTCAATCAAGGATGTGGGCATAGAATATACGACCAGTGCCTATTTTTTGATTAAGGATAAATACCACACACAAACATTTTTTAAGAAATGACATAAAATTTTATTTAGGAAATCATAAGAAGGACTTTAAAATTCTTATTTGTTGTTGTTAGGTGCCATCAAGTCAGTTCTGACTTACAGAGAACCCTACGTACAACAGAAAGAAACACGGCCCGGTCTTGCCCTATGCCCGTAATTGTTGTTACGCTTTAGTCTATTGCTGAAGCCACTGTGTCAATCCATCTCTTTGAGGGTCTTCCTCTTTTTTGTTGACCCTGTACTTCACCAAGCATGATGTCCTTCTCCAGGGACTGATCTCTCCTGACAACATACCCAGAGTATGTAAGACGTAGCCTCGCCATCCTTGCTTCTAAGGAGGGTTCTGGTTGTACTGATTCCAAGACAGATTTGTTCGTTCTTTTGGCAGTCCACAGTGTATTCAATATTCTTTACCAACCACGCCACAATTCAAAGGAATCAGTTCTTCTTCTGCCTTCCTTATTCACCGTCCAGCTTTTGCATGCATATGATACGATTGAAAACACCATGGCTTAGGTCAGGCGTACCTTAATCCTCAAGGTAACATCTTTGCTTTTCAACACTTTAAAGAGGTTTTTTGCATCCATTTCCCCAATGCAATGTGTTTTTTTGATTTTCTGACTGCTGCTTCCATGAGTGTTGATTGTGGATCCAAGTAAAATGAAATCATTGACAACTTCAATCTTTTCTCCGTTTATCATGATGTTGCTTATTGACCCAGTTGTGAGGATTATTGTTTTCTTTATATTGAGGTGCAAGCCTTGCTGAAGGCTGTGGTCTTTGATCTTCATCAGTAAGTGCTTCAAGTCCTCTTCACTTTGAGCAAGCAAGGTTGTGTCATCTGCATAACGCTGGTTGTTAATGAGTGTTCCACCAATCCTGATGCCCCATTCTTCTTCATATAGTGCAGTTTTTTGGATTATTTGCTCAGCATACAGATTGAATAGGTATGGTGAAAGGATACAACTCTGACCCACAATTTTTCTGACTTTAAACCGGCACTACCCCCTTGTTCTGTCCAAATAACTGTGACCTAGGTACAGGTTCTTCATGAGCACAATTAACTGTTCTGGAATTCCCATTCTTTACTGTGTTATCCATAGTTTGTTGTGGTCCACACAGTCGAATGCCTTTGCATAGTCAATAAAACATAGGTAAACATCTTTCTGGTATTCTCTGTTTTCAGTCAAGATCCATTTGACATCAGCAATGGTATCCCCGGTTCCATGTCCTCTTCTGAATCCAGCCTGAATTTCTGGCAGTTCCCTGTCGGTATACTGCTGCAGCCACTTTCGAACGATCTTCAGAAAAATTTTACTTGCATGTGATATTGTTCTATAATTTCTGCATTCAGTTGGAACACCTTTCTTGGTAATAGGCATAAATATGGATCTCTTCCAGTTGGTTGGCCAGGTAGCTGTCTTCCAAATTTTCTTGTGATAGACAAGTGAGTACTTCCAGCACTGAACCCATTTGTTAAAACATCTCATTTGTTATTCCATCTCTTCCTGGGGCCCTGTTTTCGCCAGTGCCTTTGGTGCAGCTTGGACTTCTTCCTTCAGTACCGCTGGTTTCTGATCACACACTACCTCCTGAAATGGTTGAATGGCGACAAATTCTTTTTGGTATAATGACTCTGTGTCTTCCTTCCATCTTCTTTTGATGTTTCCTGTGTCAGTTAATATTTTCCCCATAGAATCCTTCACCATTCCAACTTGAGGCTTCAATTTTCCCTTCAGTTCTTTCAGCTTTAGAAATGCCAAGTATGTTCTTCCATTTTGGTTTTCTATCTCCAGCTCCCTGCACATGTCATTATAATACTTTACTTTGTCTTCTGGAACCACCCTTTAAAATCTTCTGTTCAGTTATTTTACTTCATCATTTCTTCCTTTTGCTTTAGCTATTCGACCTTCAAGTTTCAGAGTCTCTTCTGACATCCATTTTGGTCTTTCTTTCTTGTCTTTTTAATGACCTCTTGCTTTCTTCCTGTATGATGCCCTTGATGTCATTCCACAACTTGTCTGGTCTTCGGCCATTAGTGTTCAACACGTCAAATCTATTCATGAGATGGTCTCTAAATTCAGGTGGGATATACTCAAGGTCATACTTTGGCTCTCATGGACTTGTTCTAATTTTCTTCAGTTTCAACTTGAACTTGAATATGAGCAATTGATGATCTGTTCCACAGTCGGCCCTTTGGCCTTGTTCTGACTAGACGATATTGAACTTTTCCATCATCTTTTTCCACAGATGTAGTGGATTTGATTCCTGTGTATTCCACCTGATGAGGTCCATGTGTATGGTCACCATTTATATTGGTGAAAAAAGGTATTTGCAAAATTCTATCAGATGATCTCAGGTATCATTTTTATCACCAAGGCCATATTTTCCAAATACCGATCCTTCTTCTTTGTTTGCAATTTTTGCATTCCAATCAGCAGTAATTATCAATGTATCCGGATTGCATTTTCGATCTATTTCTGACTGTAGAAGTTGGTAAAATTCCTCAATATCTTCATCTTTGGCCTTAGTGGTTGGTGGGTAAATTTGAATGATAGGTGTATTAACTGGTCTTCCTTGTAGATATTTGGGTATTATCCTATCACCGACAGCGTTGTACTTCAGGATAGATCTTGAAATGTTCTTTTTGACAATGAGTGCAACACCATTCCTCTTCAAGTTGTCATTCGAACATAGTAGACCACATGATTGTCGGGTTCAAAATGGCCAATACCAGTCCATTTCAGTTCACTAATGCCTAGGATATAGATGTTTATGTGTTCCATTTCATTTTTGAGGATTTCCTGTTTTCCTAGATTCATACTTTGTACATTCCACGTCCTGATTGTTAATGGATGTTTACAGCTGTTTCTTCTCATTTTGAGTCATGCCACATCAGTAAATGAAGATCCCAACAGCTTGACTCCATCCTCGTCATTAAAGTCGACTCTACTCTGAGGAGGCAGCTCTTCCCCAGTCATCTTTTCAGTGCCTTCCAACCTGGGGAGCTCATCTTCCAGCACTATATCAGACAATGTTGCACTGCTATTCAGAAGGTTTTCACTGGCTAATTCTTTTCAGATATAAATTGCCGGATCCTTCTTCCTAGCCTATCTTAGTCTAGAAGCTTAGCTGAAACCTATCTGCCTTGGATGACCCTGCTGGTATCTGAATATCAGTGGCATAGCTTCCAGCACCACAGCAACAAGCAAGCCCCCACAGTACAACGAACTGACAGATACATGGGGGAAAAATTCTTGCTTTGTTAAAAAAAAAAAAGTATGATGACAAAAATCGTCATATTGACAATCTAGAAAGTAGTAGTACAAATTATTTTGAATTTAAATTAAATGGATTTTATAATGGTTGAAAGATTGTTTTTAGTTACTGTCCCCCTCTGACTTATGGTACCCCATGTACGCTGAGTTGAACTGCCAGGCCTGTCTTTTAAAGCATCTCTGGGTGGGTTCTAACCACCAACCTTTTGGTTAGTAGTCAAGTGCTTAACCATTTGCGCCATCCAGGGACTTGAAAGTCAATGAATTTTACGACAAATCTCACAGAAAACTCATACTTTTAAAAGCACAGATTACTTAAAAATGTGAATTTACCAATTAGCAAATTATATTTTTATCTTGAGTTAAATGTGAACTGATCATAGAGTGAAAGAGTACTTTGTTTTTACTTTTCCTTATAAGTGAATATTTGTGGAGAACTTTAGAGCTATGTTGTAACACCACACCTCTGCTAAAATTATATTGGTGAGTGCAAGAATTATATTGGTGATTGTGAGAGCTATTTTTACACCGGTATGTCTTTCATCCCTTGCTGTCGAGTCAATTCCTACTCATAGTGACCCCGGAGGCACAGTGGTTTAGAGCTATGGCTGCTAACCAAAAGGTCAGCAGTTGGAATCCACCAGCCTTTCTTTAGAAATGCTATGAGGCAGTTCTACTCTGCCCTATAGGGTCGCTAAGAGCCTGAATCGACTTAACAGCAAAGTTCTTTTTTTTTTGGAGGGGGGGGGTTTGATTTAAGTCTCTCGTGCCTGTGAACTCTTTGAGAGCAGGACATTACTTTATTCATCTTTGTATCTCCAATTGCCTTGAATAACTCTATACATAGATTAGATACTCAACATTGATGTGAACAAAAATGACTGAGAAGCTTTTGGTACAAACTAGAAAGAATTTAGACAGAGCCATCAGATTCACAACCTTATTGTTACTACAAATAAAAAATAAATACAAATGAGTCTTAGAGCCTTCCCCTACTCACTAGAAACTCCAGGCTCATCACTGAGGAGGTTTCTCTGGGACTCCTAAGTGTAAAAAAAAAGAAAAAAAAAAAAAAAGTAGGAAATATTACTCATAGGGTTTTCATTGGCTAAATTTCAAAAGTAGATTGCCAGGCCTTTCTTACTAGTTTGTCTTAGTCTGGAAGCTCCGGAGTTGCCATGTATTATGGGCTTACTCAGCAGCAGCTGATGGCAAAAACAACAAGGAATTAATATGGGTGAAAGTGGTAGAAAATGCTCAGGCTTGTAATAAAGCCTCAAGAAAAAGAACTCTATTACCTCATTTTTTAATGCCTAGGTCATTTATTTGAGCGTAATGCTGTGGAGAAGAAGCATAAATAAAAATAAGTTTCTAAGTTTGGTAACTGTTGTATTTTTCCATTGCATCCATTGTTGAGCTGATGACACTTTACTGTCCCCTTTTCTTCGTACTTAACTTAAACCACACTTCATAGTGTGCAGATGATGTGTAAAGAGGGCCCACCTTTCCAAACACTTGTGGAATCTGCTCACTAACTTTTAGAGATCAGCCACTGGCACCTGAGTGCCAAAGTCTTAATGGCTGCCACTTGGTGAGAAGCCTCAGCCTATTTTTGACTGAGTCTTTTCTGCCCTCTTGATTAAAAAGAAACTGTTATGAAGAATGAACATACTGCTTGATGCCAGGACCCATAGATTGGAGAAATAAATCTCACTTGGGCAGAATAAGCTGCTGATGAGACTGCATTCTTAAGTACTGTCAGTTTACCAACTTTCATCCCAAGGCTTGTGGTGCTGTAATGGTTCAGAAATGACCAATTTTATAGTAGCAAAGGGAAAAAACCCTGGCACCACAGAGTTCATCTGATTCCAGAACAATCTTCCAGGCAATGAGGAGATATCTCTTTAGAAGTGATTACATTTTCTTGGTCGGGGTGGATTATCCCATAGGCAAAGTAAGCATAATGCTTACCTTACTTACCAGATTATCTGTAGTGAACAATTTCACATTTTTTCACCACATGAAAGACTCTGCTTCTAGGTATGGCTTGCATCAGTCTCTCTCCCAACCCCACAGTACCTTCCTACAGAATCAAAGCCTCTTTTCAAATTTATAATCCCTGACAGGGGTGGTTGACCCAGTAAGCAAAGTAAGCACCAGCTTACATGTATTTACTAATCTGTAGTAAAGAACGTCACATGGGTTTCACCATGCAACATCAAAGTGAAATCCATGTGAAATTGTTCACTACAGATTAGTAAGCACAAGTGAGCCCATGCTTACCTTGTTTATTGGATAATCTGGTGCTGGTACTGGGTGACGCACATATTTGCTTCCTGAATTCTTATAATAGCGTTTAAAATTTAGGGTCAACTCTTAGAAATTATTGTGCTATAATACACTGAAGAAAAGAACATTGCCTGGAAGGATTGATGGCCACTAGCAAACAAGACTGTCAATCATGAGTTCTAGCTTCAGATCCTCCTCTGGTACTCTTGTAAGATGTAAATGGCACTGCCTGTTTCTCATTTATCCCTCTATGGGTACAATACCAAAAAAAAAAAAAAAAATTGTCATTGAGTCAATTCTGACTCATGGCAGCCCCATGCATAACAGAGTAGAACTGAGCTCCATAGGGTTTTCTTGGCTATAATATTTATGGAAGCACATTGCAAGCTTTTCTTTCATGGTGCTGTTCAAAATAAATTCCAGCTGCTGTTTTTAAAAACTCTTTTCCAAATAGAGAATGGGGAAAATTCCTTAATCTGGCCAGGTGGAGCCTTATCTATTTGGTGTTATTGCAACATGAGTTTAAAATCAAGGACTATTCAGTTGGAAGCATCTTTGGAACTTGTGGCTCAGGGAAGGTCTCTAGGGTTTGTAGCATTGGCTGAAGTCCACTCATCATGGCCTTGAAGTTAGATTACAAATTAGCCTACAGATCAACAAACATTACTGTGCATGTTTTCATTATGAAGTCTAATTCTTGGGGTTTGGCAGGGACTGTGACACACAGATATCAAATCTTCTCTGAAGACTTTTCTGGACTCCCAAGGCAGAATTACTTTTCATCTGTATTTTCATAAAACTTTTTATTTATATTAGCATAGCACATATCATTATCTATTTATGTATGTTTCTTTTTAGGCCTTGGACCTGGGTACATTTTTCTGAATTCTCACCTGTCATTTAGTAGATACTTGTATTAGTGCTGTCTTAACAAATTACCACAAACCAGGGCTTTGAACTGGCTCTTCCTGGTTCAGTTATGGCCAAGGAAGCAAAACTGGAGCAGATGCGATTTTTTAAAACTTGGGTGAACTGGGACGATAACCAGAATGGAAAAAATTACAGGTTGAAGCCATGCTGGAAACTTAATCTCCTTCTTAGAAAACAAGGGCAGTGTGTGCATTGCATAGCAAGTAAATCTCTTGCCCATTTGATTTTGAAAAGAGTTGGAAACAGTGGTGCCCTGCTCCAAGAGGGCAGCCGACCATGCTGCTTCGAATGTGTGTCACTCTTCACAGTCCTGCCAATAATCCAGTCTCAAGCATCAGGCTCCTGAAAGGACTCACTACACCCCTTAGGAGTCCCCCATTCCAGGACTACGACCTGTAATTTTTCCCATTCTGCTTCATCCAAATTGTAAAAATTCAAGTCTGTTTCAGTTTTGCTTTGTTAGCTATGACTGAACCAGTTTGAACTGGTTCAAAGCCCTGCCACAGACTTAACACCTGAAAATATCACCAATTATTATCTTATGCAGTAAAACCTGCGAAAGCCGGAAAGCATGTAAGGCAGAAGCCTGTCAGAGAAGGAAAACTCAAATATTTTCCACTAATGGAGAATGGTAGAAAAGTGGTAACCCTGGACCCTGTCAAAGGCAGAAAACTTACAAGACCTGGAAAAACAAGGCAGCCCCATCAAGTTCTGGCCATCACAGGTTTCACTGTGTTTCTGTAGGTCAGAAGACTGACATTGGTTTAAAACCAAATGCATTGCCATTGAGTTGATTTTGACTCATGGCAACCCTATGTGTTACAGAGTAGAACTGAGCTCCATGAAGTTTTCTTGTCTGTAATCTTTATGGAAGACCTTTCTTCCATAGTGCCTCTGGGTGGGTTCAAACAGCCAACCTTTAGTTTAGTAGATGAGTACAAACCATTTGTACACCCAGGGAACCTGGCTAAAATCAAGGTGTCAGCAGAGCTTCATTCCTTACTAAAGGTACTGAGGGAAGCACTTTCCTTCCTCATTCATGTTACTGGGTGAATTTAGTTCCTTGTAGTTATAGGACAGAGGTCCCTGTATCCTTGCTTGCTGTCACCTGAGGGCTGTTCCTACTGGTCTTGGCTTGGGGCCATCTTCAAAGTCTGCAACAGCTTGTTGAGTTCTACTCAGCTGACAATCTCTCCCTCTTCTTTCTCCATAGTTATAGCTCTCTGATGAACTCTTCTGCCTTTCTCTTCTCCTTTTTCAGGATCCATGAGATTACATTGGGCCCACTCAGATAATCTAGAATAGTGACCCTACTCCAAATTCCATAACCTTAATTCCATCTACAAAGTTCTTTTTCCATGAAAATTAACATATTCATAGATTCCAGGGGTTAGGGCATGTTTGGTGGTCATTATTATCTGTACCACAATCCTTAGTAAAATTTAGTTGATTTAAAATTACTTGGTGGTCACTAAATAGAAGTAATTTTACTGAATTATGTTTAGCATTGTGACCTGGGCTTTTATTTCATAGCCTACTTTCCACATTTAAAGCAATATTTACTCTTTATGTAAAGTTCAGAGAGCTTGAAGCAAAATAAACTACTTATAACCTTATGACCTAGGGAAGCCAGTTAACATTTTGACGTATTTCTTTCCAGATTTTTACCTGTGATTGTATTTACATAAATATACTTACATAATTTCCTTTTACAAATCTAGACTCATGTAGCGTGAACCATGCTTTTCTACATAACATTATGTCATGAACCTTTCCCAAAATATTTTTTTCAAATGTATTCAAAAGGAGGTGAGGCCAAGATGGCAGAGTAGTCAGATACTTCCAGTGATCCCTTTTACAACAAAGACCTGCAAAAACAAGTGAAATTATTATATTTATGACAAACTAGGGGCCTTGAACATCAAAGGCAAAGTTATAAAACAGACTGAGCGGCAGTAGGAGATAGAGATGGTTCAGAAGTGGAGATGAGTTGCCAGGATCCCTCAGGAACCATTCCCTGGAGTGAACGTGGTGGGGCTAGCAGTAGCATTCCTGACATGGTTTCCTCAGGGAGAGACAGCCAGCTGCACAGCCTACTCACACCTCTGGAACCAGAGAAGAACAGTGCTCTCAGCAAAAGCTAAGTATTTGCGTGTATTTACTGTGCCCCCAGCCGCCAAGCTGGCCTCAGTGACTGCCAACTTCCCTGTGCCTGAGATAGGTCCTACTGAATGTTCAGAGCCATTCTCCTGGCTTTGGAGAATGATTAATTTCACAACCGGGGGGAAAAGATAATCTGCCAGCTCCACTAAGCTGGGGAGCTCGGGAAGAATTGGCTTCTGTCCAGGGATAAATGGTCCATGGACTTTGAATACCTTTCCCTGCTGCACGGACATGAGTGGGCCTATTTCAGGAGAATAGGCCCTTGTTGGCAGACAGCAACTGTTTCAGCTGTGCAACAGAGAGGTGGATATTTGATCTTTGACACTGCTTTGCCTATTGAACAAGGTACTCACTGCCCACATCAGGGACCTAAGGACTGGTGGCTTCACCCACATCACCTAACCACTCACAAGAGGGGTCCAAGGAGAACAGGTACCTCCCAGTCCTTACAACCAAAAGCACTGGGTGCCCATGGTCCATCTGCAGAATCCACCCACCTGTGTGGTCTAGGGAACAGGGACACACTTTCCTTACAGACACTCAGGGAATGGTTGTCAGCCCCCTGCCTTGTTCAGATTGTGGCCCCCTGCTGCAACAAGATACCTGTACCTACAGCAATCACCCCTGACCCTGTAAGACTGTAGGATAGAGCCTATACCACACACTTGATGACCAACTACCTGAACACCTGAGCTGAATCCATACAAAAAAAGTGAATGGACTCCTAGGCTCGTATACCTGATAATAACTCTAGCCATCTGGTGACAGGACGTTAGAGCTTCAAAGATGAAAATTATCAAGCTAGCTCACTCAAGCAGCCTATTTGGGCATATCAAAACAAAACAAGCAAGAAGCTAGGATACAGTAAGCAAACATAAAATAAACTACTGCAATAACTTATAGATGGCTCAGTCAATATCAAATCATATAAAAAAGTAGACCAGGAGTGCTTCAACAAGCTCTCAAAACAAAAAAATCCAGGCATCTTCTGGATGAAGGTGCCTGGATTTACCAGATGCAGAATACAAAAAATTAATATACAGAACTCTTCAAAACATCAGGAATGACATCAGGAAGGAGATCAGGCAAAGCACAGAAGAAGCCAAGGAACACACAGATAAAGCAGTTGCAGAAATCAAAAAGGTTATTCAAGGGCATAATGAAAAATTTAATAAGCTGCAAGAATCCATAGACAGACAGCAATCAGAAATTCAGAAGATTAACAATAAAATTACAGAAGTAGACAACTCAATAGAAAGTCAGAGAAGCAGAATTGAGAAAGTGGAAGGGAGAATTAGTGAGATTGAAGGTAAAAAACTTGGCACCAATATATTTGAAGAAAAATCAGTAAAAGAATTTAAAAAAAAAAAAAATAAGGAAACCCTGAGAATCATGTGGGGCTATATCAAGAGAAATAACCTATGAGTGACTGCAGTACCAGAATAGGGAGGGATAACAGAAAATACAGAGAGAATTGTTGAAGATTTGTAGGCAGAAAACTTCCCTGCTATCATGAAAGATGAGAAGATATCTATCCAAGATGCTTATCGAACTCCACATAAAGTAGACCTCAAAAGAAAGTCACCAAGACATATTACAATCAAACTTTTCAAAACCAAAGATACAGAGAGAATTTTAAGAGCAGCTAGGGATAAAAGAAAAGTCATTTACAAAGGAAAGTCAATCAGAATAAGCGCAGACTACTCGGCAGAAACCATGCAGGCAAGAAGGCAATGGGACGACTTATATAAAGCATTGAAGGAAAAAATTGCCAGCCAAGAATCATCTATGCAGCAAAACTCTCTCTCAAATATGAAAGGAAAATTAGGACATTTCCAGATAAACAGAAGTTTACAGAGTTCGTAAAAACAAAAACAAAACTCCAAGAAATACTAAAAGGGAGTTCTCTGGTTAGAAATCAATAATATCAGATATCAACACAAGACTAGAACGCAGGACAGAGCAACCAGATGTCAACCTAGATAGAGAAATCACAAAAATAAATCAAGATAACAAAACACACGAAACAGGGAAACAGCAATGTCATTATGTAAAAGAAGACAACAGTAAAACGATAAAGAGGGACCAAGAAATATGGTCATTGATCTTTCATATGGAGAGGAAGACAAGGCAATTTAAAGCAATAAAAGTTAGGTTTAAACTTAGAATAATAGGGGTAAATATTAAGGTAACCACAAAGGAGACTAACAATCCTACTCATCAAAATAAAATACTAGAAAAAAATAGACTCAGCAGAAACAAAATTAACAACAATAAATAAGAGGAAAAGACAATATGTAAAGTTAAATTACTCAGCACAAAAAACTAAGTGGAAAAAAGAAAGTGTCAACAACACACAAAAAAAGTCATCAAAGTGACAGCGCTAAAGTGACAGCGCTAAAAGCGTAATCCATAATTACGCTGAATGTAAATGGACTAAATGCATCAATAAAGAGACAGAGAGTGGCAGAATGGATTAAAAAAAAACAAGACCTGTCTATATGCTGCCTACAAGAGACTCATTTTAGAGACACAAGCAAACTAAATCTCAACGGACGGAAAAAAAAAAACATATCAAACAAACAATCAAAAAAGAGCAGGAGTGGCAATATTAATTTCTGACAAAATAGACTTTAAAGTTACATCCACCACAAAGGGTAAGTAAGGGTACTATATAAAGACTAAAGGGACAATACACCAGAAGGATATAACCATATTAAATATTTATGGACCCAATGACAGGGCTGCAGGATACATAAAACAAGCTCTATCAGCATTGAAAAGTGAGATAGACAGCTCCACAATTATGGTAGGAGACTTCAACACACCACTTCTGGTACAGGACAGAACATTCAAAAAGAAGCTCAATAAAGACATGGAAGATCTAAATGCCACAATCAACCAACTTGACCTCATAGACATATACAGAACACTCCAAACAACAGCAGCCAAGTAAACTTTCTTTTCTAGTGTGCATGGAACATTCTCTGGAATAGACCACATATTAGGTCATAAAGCAAACATTAGCAGAATCCAAAACATCGAAATATTACAAAGCTTCCTTTCTTTTTTTTTTTTCTTCACTGACCATATGGCCATAAAGATTGAAATTAATAACAGAAAAAGCAGGGAAAAGAAATCAAACACTTGGAAACTGAGCAATACCCTGCTCAAAAAGGACTGGATTATAGAAGACATTAAGGATGGAATAAAGAAATTCATAGAATCCAATGAGAATGAAAACACTTCCTATCAGAACTGTTGGGACACAGCAAAAGCGGTGCTCAGAGGCCAATTTATATCAATAAATGCACACATACAAAAGGAAGAAAGGGCCAAAATCGAAGAATTATCCCTAGGACTTGAATAAATAGAAAGAGAGCAACAAAAGAAACCTTCAGGCACCAGAAGAAAGCAATTAATAAAAATTAGAGTGGAATTAAATGAAATATAGAACAGAAAAACAATTGAAAGAGTTAACAAGACCAAAAGCTGGTTCTTTGAAAAAATTACAAAATTGATAAACCATTGGCCAAACTGACAAAAGAAAAATAGGAGAGGGAGCAAATAACTCAAATAAGAAATAAGATGGGCGATACAACAACAGACCCAGCTGAAATTAAAAGAACCATATCAGATTACTATGAAAAATTGTACTCTAACAAATTTGAAAACCTAGAAGAAATGGATGAATTTCTAGAAATACACTACCTACCTAAACTAACACAAACAGAGGTAGAACAACTAAATAGACCCATAACAAAAGAAGAGATTGAAAAGGTAATTAAAAAACTCCCAACCAAAAAAAAAGCCCTGGCCCCGATGGCTTCACGGCAGAGTTCTACCAATCTTTCACAGAAGAGTTAACACTGTTACTACTAATGGTATTTCAGATCACAGAAAAGGATGGAATACTCCCAAACTCATTCTGTGAAGCCAGCATATCCCTGATACCAAAACCAGGTAAAGAAACACCCCCAAAAAGAAAATTATAGACCTATATCCCTCATGGACTTAGGTGCAAAAAATCCTCAACAGAATTCTAACCAATAGAATTCAACAATATATCAATCAATCAATCAATAATTCACCATGACCAAGTGGGATTCATACCAGGTATGCAGGAATTGTTCGACATTAGAAAAACAATGAAAGTAATCCATGATATAAATAAAACAAAAGACAAGAATCACATGATTTTATCAATTGATGCAGAAAAGGCATTTGACAAAGTTCCACACCCATTCATGATAAAAACTCTCACCAAATAGGAATAGAAGGAAAATTCCTCAACATAATGAAGGGCATTTATACAAAGCCAACAGCCAACATCATCCTAAATGGAGAGTCTGAAAGCATTCCCCATGAGATCGGGAAACAGACGAGGATACCCTTTATCACCACTCTTATTCAACATTGTGCTGGAAGTCCTAGCCAGAGCAATTAGGCTAGATAAATAAATAAAGGTCATCCAGATTGGTAAAGAAGAAGTAAAAGTATCTCTATGTGCTGATTACATGATCTTACACAAAGAAAACCCTAAAGAATCCTCAAGAAAACTACTGAAACTAATAGAAGGGTTCAGCAGAGTACCAGGATACAAGATAAACATACAAAAATCAGTTGGATTCCTCTACACCAACAAAAAGTACATCGAAGAGGAAATCACCAAATCAATACCATTCACAGTAGCTGCCAAGAAGATAAAATACTTAGGAATAAATCTTACCAGAGACATAAAAGACCTATACAAAGAAAACTACAAGACACTACTGAAAAACCAAAAGAGACCTATGTAAGTGGAAAAACATACCTTGCTCGTGGATAGGAAGATTTAATATTGTAAAAATGTCTGTTCTATCAAAAGTGATGTATAGATACAATGCAATTCTGATTCAAATTCCAATGACATTTTTTAATGAGATGGAGAAACAAATCACCAACTTCATATCAAAGGGAAAGAGGCCCTGGATAAGTAAAGCATTACTAAAAAAGAGGAACAAAGTGGGAGGCCTCACACTACCTGATTTTAGAAAGTATTATACTGCCACAGTAGTCAAAACAGTCTAGTTCTGGTACAACAAGAGATATATAGACCAATGAAACAGAATTGAGAATCCAGACATAAATCCATCCACATATGAGCAGCTGATATTTGACAAAGACCAAAGTCAGTTCAATGGGGAAAAGACAGTCTCTTTAACAAATGGTATTTGCATAACTGGATACCCTTCTGCAAAAAAAGGAAACAAGACCCATACTCATACCATGTACAAAAACTGACTCAAAATGGATCAAAGACCTAAATATAAAATCTAAAACAATAAAGATCATGGAAGAAAAAATAGGGACAGTGGTAAGAGTCCTAATACATGGCATAAACAGTATACGAAACATTACTAACAATGCACAAACACCAGAGGAGAAACTAGATAACTGGGAGCTCCTAAAAATCAAACACCTATGCTCATCCAAAGACTTCACCAAAAGAGTAAAAAGATTACCTACAGACTGGCAAAAAAGTTTTTAGCTATGACATTTCCAACCAGCAACTGATCTCTAAAATCTACGTGATACTGCAAAAACCCAACAACAAATAGACCAATAACGCAATCAAAAAATGGGTAAATGATATGAACAGGCGCTTCACTAAAAAAGATATTCAGGTAGCTAATTAAATTCATGAGGAAATGCTCACAATCATTAGTCATTAGAGAAATGCAAATCAAAACTACAATGAGATTCCATCTCACTTCAAAAAACACAAAATAATCAATGCTGGAGAGGTTGTGGAGAGACTGGAACACTTATACACTGCTGCTGGAAATGTAAAATGGTACAACTACTTTGGAAATCAATTTGGTGCTTCCTTAAAATGCTAGAAATAGTAGTACCATACAATCCAGCAATCCCACTCCTTGGTATATATTACAGAGAAATAAGAGCCTTTACACGAACAGATATATGTACACCCATGTGCATATATGCACTGTTTACGACAGCAAAAAGATGGAAGCAATCAAGTTGCTCATCAATGGATGCATGGGTAAATAAATTATGGTATATTCACACAGTGGAATACTACACATCAATAAAGAAGAATGATGAATCCGTGAAACATTCCATTGCATGGAGGAATCTGGAAGGCATTATGCTGAATGAAATTAGCCAGTTGCAAAAGGACAAATATTGTATGAGACCACTAGTATAAGAGCTCATGAAATAGTTTAAACAGAGAAGAACATATTCTTTGATGCTTACGAGATTGGGGAGGAAGAAAGAGGGGTATTCACTAATTAGATAGTAGGCAAGAACTCTTTTAGGTGAAGGGAAAGACAACACACAATACAGGAGAGATCAGCACAACTGGACTAAACCAATAACAAAAAAGTTCCCTGAATAAACTGAATACTTCGAAGGCCAGTGTAGCAGGGGCAGGGGTTTGGGGACCATGGTTTCAGAGGACATCTAAGTCAATTGGCATAATAAAATCTATTAAGAAAACATTCTGCATTCCACTTTGGAGAGTGGAGTCTGGAGTCTTAAACGCTAGCAAGTGGCCATCTAACCCCCCAAAAAAACGCCATCTAAGATGTATCGATTGGTCTCAACTTACCTGGAGCAAAGGAAAATAAAGAACACCAAAGACATGAGGTAATTATGAGCCCAAGAGACAGAAACAGCCAGATAAACCAGGGAGTACATCAGCCTGAGACCAGAACTAGATGGTGCCCAGCTACAACCGATGACTGCCCTAAGAAGGAACACAACAGAGAACCCCTGAGGGAGCAGAACAGTGGGATGCTGACTTCAAATTCTTGTAAAAAGACCAGACTTAATGGTCTGACTGAGACTAGAAGGACCCTGGAGGTCATGGTCCCCAGACCTTCTGTTAGCCCAAGACAGGAACCATTCCCAAAGCCAACTCTTCAGACAGGGATTGGACTGAACTATATGTTAGAAAATGATACCGGTGAGGAGTGAGATTCTTGGCTCGAGTAGACACATGAGACTATGTGGACAGCTCCTGTCAGCAGGGGAGATGAGAAGGCAGAAGGGGACAGAAGCTGGCTGAATAGACACAAAAATAGAGGGTGGAGAGAAGGAGTGTGCTGCCTTATTAGGGAGAGAGCAACTAAGAGTATATAAAAATGAGAGTATATAGCAAGGTATATATAAATTTTTATATGAAAGACTGACTTGATCTTGTAAGTTTTCATTTAAAGCATAATAAAAATGTATTTAAAAAAAAAAGCCTGCTTAATATTTCATTCTAGACACTAGAAAAGTACTTCATTTAACTATCATCCTATAAGAAGCATCTAGGTTGTTTCCAATGAAATAAATATCAGTTATGATCACTTATGCACACGAACAATTGCTGTTGGCCTCATGTGTGTCAAAGTAGAGCTGTGCTTCACAGGGTTTTCAGTGGCTGATTTTTTGGAAGTAGATCACCAGGCCTTTCTTTTCTGAGGAACTTTTGGGTAGACGCAGACCTCCAACCTGTTGATTAATAGCTGAGCACATTAACCATTTACATAACCCAAGGGCACCTTTGTGCACATAAAAAAGCCAAATCCATTGCCATTGAGTGGATTCCAACTCATAGCGACCGTATAGGACAGAGTAGAACTGCCCCATAGAGTTTCCAAGGAGTGCCTAGTGGATTTGAACTGCTGACCTTTTGGTTAGCAGCTGTAGCTCTTAACCACTGTGCCTCCAGGTCTCCGGTTAGACTACAGTACCCAGATATTTAATCAAACACTAATCTGGTTGTTGCTTTGAAAGTATTTTATAGATGTGGTTAACAGCTACAATCAGGTGACTTTAAGTAAAGAATATTACCCTGGATAGTGTGGTAGGTCTTACCTAATTAATCGAAGGCTTTATTCAATTAATCGAAAAGGAAATTCTGCCTCAAGACTGAAGTATCAATCTCTGTCTGGATTTCCAGCCTGCTGGCCTACTCTATGAATTTCAGACTTGCCAATACCCACGGTGGTGTGAGCCAATTCCTTGAGATAACTAATTTGATCTAAAGCTATAATCTGTACCTCCTATTGTTTCTGTTTCTCTGGAAAATCTTGACTGGTACAGATTTGGTACAGAGAGTGGTTCTAAAGTAACAGAATCTTAAGCATAAGATTTCTGAATCGGTTCTGGGGTTTCTGTAATTATTTCTGTAATTTGATTATATTTGAAATAATTAATAACCCTGTTTCCAGTGGTAAAGAGGGCACTGATGCTCCCTTATGGTATATGGAAACATGCAAAATATTACCATTGGATACTCCTAATCAAATGATTACCAAAGATCCGTTTCTGGGTGACCATGTTTTTAATATCTTAGAAGACTTTTTTTCTAACTAACTAGTATCAATGAGATTGGCTGGTCAATTCTAATGGCACTGGAGAATGTGAGGGAAGAAAAGGATGAATTTAGGGCTTCAAATCCCGGCTCAAGTGCTGCATAAATGACCTGAAGTTTCTACACCTTGTCTAAGAGAAACCGTTATCTTCTGTAGCTATGGAATTGAGAATTCTAAAAAAAATCAAACCCAGAGTCGTCTTATGTGAGTTACTGCATTACCATGCAATTTGAATTACCCACCAAGCAGAGCAGCTGCTGTTAGAGGGAGGGCATTGATTGGGAAGGAATGGAATCCTGTAAATTGGAATGGGCACATATGGGATGATCATAATGAAGCTGGAACACTGAACCCCTAAATTCTGCCAAGTCTCTTTTCCACAAGCAGCAGCCCTTCCACTCCATCTGAGGAGGTTAACTCTGCTGTGCCCGAGGAACCTGTAACATCCTGCACTTAGGTAACTGGGTTGCAAGACACTGCTGATTCTCAAGATGTATCCCCACGACCTCTCTGCTCCTGGACCTGTAACTAGACTCAATTTCCAGCAGGCCCTGATGGTGAGATTCTGTGTGTGATTCATGAGGTAGTACACTATACTATAAAGGAACTACATTATTTTTCCAATCTAGACAGAAATCAGGAAATATGTGTGGGAATGAATATTAAGAGTATGGGATAATGGTGGAGGGAACATAGAGTTAGATCAGACCAAATTTATTGATATGGGCCCACTAAGCAGAGATTCTGGATTCAGTGTTACAGCTTGAAGGCTTAGGAAGGGCTCTAACAGTTTGTTTGATATGTTGGATGAAATATTGACCAAAAGGTTGTCCTACACTAAATGAAGTTGAAACGCTAGAACTACCTTGGTATGCTGTAGAGGAAGGTATCCAAAGGCTTAGGGGCAAATGGAACGTTAGAATAGATTTATCATGCAAGACCCACCCACCACTTTAGGTGTGACCAGAAGGAGAGTTCAGGATTGTTCAGCACCACTGTAAGAAATATATTTGGGAGGGGAGCCCCAACGTCCTTGAAGAGCTTTGTGGTCCTTCTTCCCTGTTGGTTGGAAATTGGAGTTGGAACTACTGCCACCGATCCTTAAATGCAGTGGAGATAATTGGATTCCTGGATGGCAAGGGCCAAGTGGCAGCACTTAATCACCAAAGGCAAGGTGGTAGTGGTTACTGAAATGGACAGCAGAGTCAAAGCAGTAATATGAATAGTCTAATTTGCAGAAACTTATGGTGTCGGTTGTTTGATCATGGTGTCGCTGTGAGAGAAACAGATAGACAGTTCACTAAATTCTTAATCTGTATATGTGGAGGCATTCTAGGTCAAGTGAACAACCAAACCAAACCTGTTGCTGTCAAGTTGATTCCAGCTCAGAGAGACCCTATAGGACAGAGTAGAACTGTCCCATGGGGTCTCCAAGGAGTGGCTGGTAGATTTGAACTGCCAACCTTTTAGTTAGCAGCCGTAGCTCCTAACTACTGAGCCACCAGGGCTCCGGTCAAGTGAATGTTGTTGTTAGGTGCTGTCAAGTCAGTTGCAACTCATAGAGACCCTATGTACAACAGAATGAAACACTGTCCGGTCCTGTGCCATCTTCACAATCGTTGTTATGCTTGAGCCCATTGTTGTAGCCACTGTGTCAATCCATCTTGTTGAGGGTTTTCCTGTTTTCACTGACCCTGTACTTTACCAAGCATAATGTCCTTCTCCAGGGACTTATCCTTCCTGATAACATGTCCAAAGTATGTGAGACATAGTCTAGCCATCCTTGTTTCTAAGGAGAGTTCTGGTTGTACTCCTTCCAAGGCAGGTTTGTTCATTCTTTTGGCAGTCCATGGTATATTCAGTATTCTTCTCCAACACCACAATTCAAAGGTATCAATTCTTCTTCTGTTTTCCTTATTTATTGTCCAGCTTTCTCATGCATATGATGCCATTGAAAATACCATGGCTTGGGTCAGACACACCTTAGTCTTCAAGGTGACATCTTTGCTTTGCAACACTTTAAAGAGGCCTTTTGCAGCAGGTTTGCCCAATGCAATGTATCATTTGATTTGACAGCTGCTTCCCACACATCTGTCAGTTTGTTATACTGTGGGGACTTGTGCGTTGCTGTGATACTGGAAGCTATGCCACTTGTATTCATATATGAACAGTCACCCATGGTGGTCAGGCTTCATCTGAGCTTCCAGACTAGGAAAAAGGACCTGGTGATCTACTTCTAAAAAGAATTAGCCAGTGAAAATCTTATGAATAGTAGCAGAACATTGTCTGATATAGTGCCAGAAAATTAGTTCCTCAGGTTGGAAGGTACTCAAAAGACAACTGAGGAAGAGCTCCCTTCTCAAAATAGAGTCAACCTTAATTACATGGTCAAGTGAATAAAAGTCTAAAACTGAATCACCAAAGCAGAGAGGTACAGTCTCACAATCAATTCCAGACTTGAGTCAGTATACAGACCCAGAGCCTTTGAATGAAGAGGAAGTTGGGTTCCCTTGAGGAGCGACTCCACCACACTGCCAAATATTTATACTGTTAATTTCTCCTAGCCTTCCCCAAAGGGATTGGGGTCCTTTTACCAGAGTGGCTGTGCACTGGGGAAAAGGAAATAATCAGATGTTTTGAGGATTACTATACACTGGCTCTGAACGGACACTAATTCCAGGAGGCCTAAAATGTCCCTATAGTTTACTAGTCAGAGTAGGGGCTGGTGGAGGTCAGATTATTAATGGAGTCTCAGCTCAGGTCCATCTTACAGTGGGTCAGGTGGGTTTCTGAATCTATCTTGGTTATGTCCCCAATTCTGAAATGCATGATTGTAATAATATACTCAACAACTGACCGAATTCCCATATTGGTTTCCTGACATGTAAAGTGAGGGCTATCATGGTAGGAAAGATCAAGTGGAAGTCATTATAACTGCCTCTACCTAGAAAAATAGTAAATCAAAAATGATATTGCATTCCTGGAGGGTTTGTATCAAGGACTTGAAGGATGCAGGGGTGGTGATTTCCACCACATCCCCTTCAATTCACCTGTTTGGCTTGTTCAGAAAAATGAATGGATCATGGAGAATGACAGTGGATTATCATAAACCTAATCAGGTGATGACTTCAACTGAAGCTGCTGTTTCAGGTGTAGTTCCATTGCTTAAGTATGCAACTATTGATCTGGCAAATGCTTTTTTTTATAAATCAATATCTGTTAGTAAAGATTACCAGAAGCAATTAGCTTTCAACTGGCAAGGCCAGCAATATACCTTCATTGTCCTACCTCATAGTATATCAACTCTCCAGATCTATGTCAAAATTTAGTCCACCACGATATTGATTGCCTTTCTTTTCCACATGGCATACACTGATCCATTAAACTGATGGCATCATGCTGATTGGACCTAGTGAGCAAGAAGTGGCAGCAACTCTAGATTTATCGATAAGACATTTTTATGTTAGAGCACGAGAAATAAATCTGACAAACTTCAGAGGCATTCTATCTAGGGATGCCATTGTGTGGGACATGGTGAGGTATCCCTTCTGACATGAAGAATAAGTTGTTGTATCTGGCCCCTCCTACAACCAAAAAACAAGCACAATACCTGCCACCAGGTAAAATCTTTTTGGATTTTGGCAGTTTGAAGATTAATGTTATGTGTCAACTTGGCTAGGCTATGATTCTCAGTGGTTGGGCAAACACTGTGTAATCACCTTCCATTTTGTGATCTGTTGTGAGCAGCCAATCAGTTGACAAGGGAATTCTTGGGGGTGTGGCCTGTCTCCAGCATATTAATGGGTGCTCTGGCAAAGCTCACTTTCTCTCTTGGCCTTGTACTCTTCTTGTTTCCTAACCTCCGATTCTTGGGACATAAGCCTGCAGAAGTCTTCAGCCTGCTCCTTGACCTACAGAATTTGGATTTGCCAGTCGGTGAGCCAGCAAAAGACTTCAGCCTACTTCCTGACTCACAGATTTGGGACTTGCCATTCCTACAATTGTGTGAGCCATTCCCATGAAGTAAATTTCTCTTTATATATTTGTATGTATGCTTCACTGGTTTTGCTCTTCTAGAGAACCCAGAGTAAGACAGGAGGCAACATATTTCTCATTTGGATGTGCTACTCCAGCCCAGTTAAAAATATATATGATATAATATGTGATATATGGTGTATATATATACATGGTTCTGTTTCTCTGGTGAACTCTGACTGATACACAGCATTATTCACTATTACTGAAAACTTAAAAATTCAAATTTTCACACATTGGTGAATAGATAAACAAATTGTGACCCATCCATACAATGGAATACTACTCAATAATAGTAATAGGAATGGACTACTGAAACATACAATAATATGGATAAATCTCAAAAATATTGTACTAAGTGAGAGAATATGTCCACCAAAAGACACATAGGCTCTGTTCATATTTAATTTATAATTGAAATCATATAAAAAAAGGAATCTAAGTGTCCAGCAAGGAAGAAGGATAACAGATTGTGTTGTATTTGAATGACAGAATATTTCACAGCAATAAATCTACTGATAAACACAAAAATACAGACGAAAGTTAAAAATACCATGCTGAGTAAAAGAAGACAGAAAGAAGTGGATGTGTACTGTATGATTCCATTTAGGTGAAATTCAAGAAATGGCAAACCCATAAGTTTATCAACTTAATAATCTTTTCAGGTAATTTTAGATTTTGTTAATTCTCTCTACTGTTTTATTAATTTCTCCTCTTATCATTATTATTTTCCTCTTTCGACTTTCATTGGATTTAATTTACTCATTGATTTTCAGTTTTCCCTTTATTTGATATATTCATAGAAAGGTAATAATTTTCCTTTTAATGCACCTTTAGTTGTATCCTGCACAATTTTAGGTGTAATTATTTTAAATATTACTCAGTGGATAATATTTTATAATTGTCATTGTGATCTTTATCCACGGCTTATTTAGAAGTGTATTTCCTGGTTTCCAAACATACTGGGATTGAAATTTTTTGTTTGTTTTTGACTTCTAGCTTAATTGCACTGTCGTCAGAAAATATATGCCATGATTAAATTTTTTTAAATTTGTTGAAATTTAACTTTACAGCATACAATATGGTGTGTATTGACGTATAACATGGCAAATATATATATATACACACACACACATACCTATGATGCATAGTGACCTATAGGACAGAGTAAAACTGCCCCATAGCATTTCCAAGGAGCTGTTGGTGGATTTGAACTGCCGATATTTTGGTTACCAGCTGTAGCTCTCAAACATTGAGCCACCAGGACTCCATATACAGAAACCCTATGGGGCAGTTCTACTCTTTCCTATGGGGTAGCTATGAGTCAAAACTGACAAATGATGGTACCTATATATCAGGTCAAATTTGCAAGTAATATAAGCTCAAATTTTCTATATCTTTATTAAAATCCCCTACTATGATTCTGAATTTTATTATTATTATTATATACCATTGTGAGTCTGAAAATTTTTTCTTTATATATTTCCAGGCTCTATTATTAAGTACATGCAGATTGAAAATTTTTTATATCATCTCATTTAATTGACACCTTCATTATGTATTATTATCCTTTTTTTTATCTCTATTAATAAGTTTCCTGTGAAGTCAACTTTGTCTGATATTATTATACCATAGCATCTTTCTTTAGTTAGTATTTGTGTGGTTCTTTTCCCTTCCTTTTACTTTAAATATTTCTGTATCCTTATACTTCAGATTTTTCTCTTGTACACAGACAGCAGAGAATTAGGTTTTGAGGTTTTTTTGGGTGACAAGTCCAACAATATTTTAATTGGGGGAATTTTGTCAGTTTATATTTAGTATAATTTCTGATACCTTTGGGTTTTAAAATATCATCTTCCTCACCAGTCCTAAATTTCTTTTTCTCCTTGTTCTTGCCTTTATCTTATTTAGTTACTTTTTAAAATTCAGTTTTTATCTTTATTACCTTTGTAATCATACTCTTTTGCTATTCTTTTGGTAGTTGCCATAAAAATTGCACCATGCCTGCTTCATTTTTCAAAAATCAAATAATAATTCTTTATTACCCTCTAGCAGGGCAATACAAGGAACTTATAGTACATCATCTCCATTTTTTTTGCTTCCTGTTATATCACTGTTTTATGTGTTTTAATAATTTATATTTTAAAACCCATAAAAAAAAAAACCCTCAAATGGAGCCCTGGTGGCACAGTAATTAAGAGACTGGCTGCTAAACAAAAGGTTAGCAGTTTGAATCAACCAGCCATGCTTTGAAAGCCCTATGAGGCAGTTCTACTCTGTCCTGTAGGGTTGCTGTGACTTAGAATCGACTCAAAAGCAACAGGTTTGGTTTTATTTTTTACAGTAGTCAAATAAGCCACGTATAGTAGAGAGATAAATCTGTCTTGGAAGAAGAACAACCAGAATGTTCATAGAAGTGAGGATACTTTGGATATGTTATCAGGACGGACCAGTCCGTGGAGGAGAACATTGTTCTTGGTAGAGTAGCGGGTCAGAGAAAAAGAGGAAGACCCTCAGCGAGATGGATTGACACAGTGGCTGCAACAATGGGCTCAAGTATAACAATGATTGTGAAGATGGTACAAGACCAGGCAGTGTTTCATTCTGTTGTACATAGGGTCTCTATTCCGACTGATAGGCACCCTATAGGGCAGAGTAGAACTGCCACATAGGGTTTCCAAGTGTCTGGTGGATTCAAACTGCTGACCTTTTGTTAGCAACCATGGCCCTTAACCACTATGTCACACGAGGGCTTCCAAAATTTCATACAGTTTCCTAAATTTGTGATTTAGTATCTCTCCCGAGTTTAGAAAATTCTCAGTCATTATTTTTTCAACCATTTCTTTGGCACTATTTTCTCATTTCTCTCCTTCCGAGATTTCAAGACACCTTTAACGTTTCTTCTTTTTTAATTGTGTCCTATAAATCTCTTACTCTTTATTTTCCTTTTTTTCCCCTCTGTGCTCAATTTTTTAAATGTTCTCCCAGTGTACTAATTCTCTCTTCATTGTTGTTGTTGTACTTAGGTGCCATTGAATTGGTTCTGACTCATAGCAACCCTATCCACAACAGATCGAAACACTGCCCGGTCCTACACCATCCTCACAATTGTTGTTATGCTTGAGCTCATTGTTGCAGCCACTGTGTCAATCCACCTTGTTGAGGGTCTTCCTCTTTTCCGCTGACCCTGTACTTTGCCAAGGATGATGTCCTTCTCCAGGGACTCATCCCTCCTGACAACATGTCCAAAATATGTAAGACATAGTCTCGCCATCCTTGCCTCTAAGGAGCATTCTGGCTGTACTTCTTCTAAGACAGATTTGTTCATTCTTTTGGCAATCCATGGTATATTCAATGTTCTTCTCCAACACCACAATTCAAAGGCATCAATTCTTCTTCAGTCTGCCTTATTCATTGTCCAGCTTTCACATGCATATGATGGGACTGAAAATACCATGGCTTGGGTCAGGCGCACCTTAGTCTTCAGGGTGATATCTCTGCTCTTCAACACTTTGAAGAGGTTCTTTGCAGCAGATTTACCCAATGCGATGCGTCTTTTGATCTCTTGACTGCTGCTTCCATGGCTGTTGATTGTGGATCCGAGTAAAATGAAGTCCTTGACAACTTCAATCTTTGTTTATCATGATGTTGCTCATTGGACCAGTTGTAAGGATTTTTGTTTTCTTTATGTTGAGGTGCAATCCATACTGAAGGCTGTGGTCTTTGATCTTCATTAGTAAGTGCTTCAAGTCCTCTTCACTTTCAGCAAGCAAGTTTGTGTCATCTGCATAACGCAGGTTGTTAATGAATCTTCCTCCAATCCCGATGCCCCATTCTTCTTCGTATAGTCCAGCTTCTTGTATTATTTGCTCAGCATACAGGTTGAATAGGCATGGTGAAAGAATAAAACCCTGACGCATGCCTTTCCTGACTTTAAACCAATCAGTATCCCCTTTTTCTGTCCAGACATCTGCCTCTTGACCTATGTAAAGTTTCCTCATGAGCACAATTAAGTGTTCTGGAATTCCCATTCTTTGCAGTGTTATCCATAGTTTGTTATGATCCACACAGTCGAATGCCTTTGCATAGTCGATAAAACACAGGTAAACATCCTTCTGGTATTCTCTGCTTTCAGCCAGGACCCATCTGACATCAGCAATGATATCCCTGGTTCCATGTCCTCTTCTGAAACCAGCCTGAATTTCTGGCAGTTCCCTGTTGATATACTGGTGCAGCCATTTTTGAATGATCTTCAGCAAAATTTTGTTTACATGTGATATTAATGATATTGTTCTATGATTTCCACATTTGGTTGGATCACCTTTCTTGGGAATAGCCATAAATATGGATCTCTTCCAGTCAGTTGGCCAGGAAGCTGTCTTCCATATTTCTTGTCATAGACGAGTGAGCACCTCCAGCGTTGGATCTGTTTGTTTAAACATCTCAATTGATATTCCATCAATTCCTGGAGCCCTGTTTTTCATCAATGCCTTCAGAGCAGCTTGGACTTCTTCCTTCAGTACCATCACTTCCTGATCATATGCCACCTCTTGAAATGTTTGAACATCGAATAATTCTTTTTGGTATAATGACTCTGTGTATTTCTTCAATCTTCTTTTGATGCTTCCTGCATCGTTTAGTATTTTCCCCATGGAATCCTTCACTATTGCAACTCGAGGCTTGAATTTTTTCTTCCGTTCTTTCAGCTTGAGAAACGCCAAGCACATTCTTCCTTTTTGGTTTTCCACCTCCAGCTCTTTGCACATGTCATTATAATACTTTACTTTGTCTTCTCGAGCCACCCTTTGAAATCTTCTGTTCAGTTCTTTTACTTCACCAATTCTTCCTTTTGCTTTAGCTGCTTGACATTCGAGTGCAAGTTTCAGTGTAATTCTCTCTTTAGCTGAGTTCATTCTGTTGTTATGTAACACAACAGATACAGCAATAGTAGTATAACTCATATTTTTCATTTGGCTCCTTTTTCATGATTTTTTTTTTTTTTTTTTTTCCTAGATTCCCCATTATGCCTTTTATCTCCTTGAATATGCTAAGTATCGTTATTTTAATGCCAATTTCTGGAGTACCTCTAAGCCTGTTTTATTGCCAGTTTATTGCTGGCTTTTCTCATATTGACTTACTCCCAAATGGGACTTTTTTTTTTTTTTTTTTAAATAAACAGCGTTTGACAGAGTTGGAGACTCTTAACATAAGTTTAGCCATTTGAAGGGTCTTTGATATAGCACTTACTTATTCAGGAATGGGAACATTACCCAAGGAGGTCCAACCATAATTCTTTCCAGTAGTTTTGGGTTTTTGTTTGTTTTGACAAATACATTAAAAACCCTTTGAACAACCAATTATTTTCTGCTTTAAATTTGTTGATACTATGTGTTTTTGCTAATGGAAGGCATGCTGATTAAATTCAGAATTTTTGTTATGAGTTATAGATTTTGATACCGTTATCTGGGATCCCATAAGTCCCAGCAGACACTGGACGTAGTAAATACTACAGATATGAGTTAATGATAAAATCATTTAACATTTTTTTTTATTCTATATCTTGCAAATTTGAAAAACATTAAGGTGCCTGGCAATGACTGAACATACATTTCATTCTAGCCTCCTTCTTCTTAGCCTTATTATTTTTCATGAAAGTTTTCAAAACATGGTACTATACATTCCTCCTCACTGCAAAAGCAATACTTACAGCCCAAATAAAAAAAGCCAAGGGATTTTTTTATCTCAGGAAAATTACCACTATAATACATTTTTCATTCATCCAAAAGCAGTATTGACAAGCCAAATAAATAAAACTAAAGGAATTTGAATCTCAGTAAATTTGCCACTACTATGTATTCTTCATTATTGCAAAAGCAGTACTAACAGCTAAGAAGCAGAAACAGCTGCCTTGAAATACTACAGAACTGCTCACAGCAATGCATTGTACCTGCTACACATGGAAGCAATGAATGGCCCTAAGACTGAATACAGGGTAAGAATAGCTTAGGTGTTAGAGACTCTTGAAAAGTACCATTGCAATGGATTTTTCCTATTGTAGAGGAATTATCTACTGTTACAAAGCTAAAAGCGGGGGGGGGGGAGGGGCGGCCAAGATGGCTGACTAGGTAGACACTACCTCGGATCCCTCTTGCAACAAAGACTCGGAAAAACAAGTGAATCGATCACATACACGACAATCTACAGACCCTGAACAACAAACACAGATTTAAAGAGTTGACCTGAGTGACAGAGACCCAGAAAGAACAACTACAGGGAAGCAGCGACTGTTTTCGGAGCCTGGAGCCAGGGTCCCAGTCAGGTAACCTTGGCGCCAGGCTTAGGACTGGGCGCAGGGGAGCTGAACACGACATCTTGTGATGGCACAAACACGGGGCGCAGCCTTAGACCCCTGAACTGACCCTGGGAGGGGGCCCAGCCGGTCCACGCAGGTGGCACAGCCACGTGGTTGGTGGGAGGAGAATTCGCTGGGAGGCAGTGACTGGTTTTGGAGCTGGGAGTGCAGTGTCCCAGCCGGGGAACCTTGGCGCTGGGCTTAGGACTGGGCGCAGGGGAGAGCTGAGCACGGCATCCTCTCACAGCGCAAACACAGGGCGCAGCTCTACTCCCCTGAACTAACCCCGGGAGGGGGCCCAGCCAGTCGCTGGGGGCAGCCCAGCGACACAGGTGGTGGGAGGAAAAGTCCGCGGGAGGCAGTGACTGATTTTGGAGCCGGGAGTGCAGCGTTCCAGCAGGGGAACCTTGACGCTGGGCTTTGGACTGGCAGCGGAGGAACTGACAGTGGCTTCTGCAGGCCAGACCCTCGGGGGCAATCTCTACCCAGCCAGCACACGTAGGCGACACGCCCCTTGGGAATCTCAGATAAAATAGTCATCCCAAGCAAGATAAGCAACTTTGGCTGTATTCCAGGGTGCTACTCTCTCCTGTTTTTCTGAACCCTCCCCTCCCCTTCCCAGGCGGCTTCATTAACATTGGAATTTCCTGAGCCAGAGGGAGAACGTCTCCGGTTCTGCGGCTTTTCTTTTCCCTTTTTTTTTGGTCTTTTCCTAACCCATTCTTCTGGCCTGAGAGAAGCAACCACAAAAAACCCAGGAACCAAAAATCCTTCCCTAATTGGACTAAAAACACTGGGAGTACAGCATCCCAGCTGGGGAACCTTGACGCTGGGCTGTGGACTGGCAGTAGAGGAACTGACTGCGGCTTCTGCGGGCCAGACCCTCGGGAGCAATCTCTACCCAGCCAGCACACATAGGCGACAGGCCCCTCGGGAATCTCAGATAAAATAGTCATCCCAAGCAAGATAAGCAACTTTGGCTATATCCCGGGGTGCTACTCTCTCCGGTTTTCCTGAACCCTCCCCTCCCCTTCCCAGGCGGCTTCATTAACATTGGAATTTCCTGAGCCAAAGGGAGAACGTCTCCGGCTCCACGGCTTTTCTTTTCCTTTTTTTTTTTTTTTTTTGGTCTTTTCCTAACCCATTCTTCCAGCCTGAGAGAGGCAACCACAAAAAAACCAGGGACCAAAAATCCTTCCCTAATTGGACTAAAAACACAGAACCAGCTCCAGCCAAGCATATATGATCCATATTTCGGGCTTTCATCCCTACAGGGAACAAGGTGGCTATTATAATGCAAAGGCATTTCTTATAGGGATCTGACTGCATCTTTTTTTTTTAGTGGATTTACTGGAAAAACAAGTTTCCCAGGTCTGATATCTCTGCTTATTCAACAGAGCCCTAACTGACACACAACAGGGAACTGAGGGCTGAAGCTCCCCCCAGACCACCTAGCCTCTTGCCTTAGGGGTTTAAGGAGGGTGACACCTACCAATCTGTAGAGGTACTTGCATTGGGGACCTAAGGTACAGCTGCAGAGCCCTCCCACCAAGGTGCTTTAGGAATAGAGACACACCTACCTCACTGACACTTGGGGGAAGCCTGTCAGCATCCTGCCCCCCTGGAGTGTGAACCCTAGCTGCTAATAGAATCTGGTGCACACAACTATCACCACTACTTCTCAAGGTGGATAGATGTTAGGGTGCAGCACACACTTGATGACCCAAAATCAGATTCTACACAAGAATAGTGAATAGACTCAGGCATATATATCTGGCAACAGCCCAAACCAGCTGGTAATAGGTCTTAAGTAAGTCAAGGGCTACAACAATCAAGACAGCACAATCTAGTAGCCCATCCATGTATACTGAAAAAAAAAACAAAACAAGATAAGACTCAGTGAGCAAATATAGAATAAATCACTACAATATCTTAGTGATGGCTTGCAGACAGCAGTCGATATCAAACCACATAAAGAAGCAGACCATGACTGCTTCTACAAACCCCCAAACAAAAGAATCAAAATCTTTCCCAAATGAAGATACAATCCTGGAATTATCAGATACAGAATATAAAAAACTAATTTGCAGAATGCTTCAAGACATCAGGGATGACCTCAGAAATGAAATAAGGCAAACTGCAGAAAAAGCAAGGAACACACTGATAAAACAGTTGAAGAACTCAAAAAGATTATTCAAGAACATAGTGGAAAAATTAATAAGTTGCAAGAATCCATAGAGAGACAGCATTCAGAAATTCAAAAGATTAACAATAAAATTACAGAATTAGACAATGCAATAGGAAGTCAGAGGAGCAGACTCGAGCAATTAGAATGCAGAGTGGGAAATCTGGAGGACCAGGGAATTAACACCAACATAGCTGAAAAAAAATCAGATAGAAGAATTAAAAAAAATGAAGAAAACCTAAGAATCATGTGGGACTCTATCAAGAAGGATAATTTGTGTGTTACTGGAGTCCCAGAACAGGGAGGGAGGACAGAAAACACAGAGAGAATAGTTGAAGATCTGCTGAAAGAAAACTTCCCTGACATGATGAAAGACGAAAGGATATCTATCCAAGATGCTCATCGAACCCCATTTAAGATTGATACAAAAAGAAAAACACCAAGACATATTATCATCAAACTTGCCAAAACCAAAGATAAAGAGAAAAATTTAAAAGCAGCCAGGGAGAAAAGAAAGGTTTCCTTCAAGGGAGAATCAATAAGAATAAGTTCAGACTACTCAGCAGAAACCATGCAGGCAAGAAGGCAATGGGAGAAAAACTGCCAGCCAAGGATCATATATCCAGCAAAACTCTCTCTGAAATATGAAGGCGAAATTAAGATATTTACAGATAAACACAAGCTTAGAGAATTTGCAAAAACCAAACCAAAGCTACAAGAAATACTAAAGGAAATTGGTCAGAAAACCAATAATATCAGATACCAGTACAACACAAGGTCACAGAACAGAACATCCTGATATCAACTCAAATAGGGAAATCGCAAAAACAAATTCGGATTAATTAAAAAAAAAATGCTCAAAACAGGGAATCATTGAAGTCAATATGTAAAAGATCACAATAATCAAAAAGAGGGACTAAATACAGGTGGCATAGAACTCCCATATGGAGAGGGATGCAAGGCGATATAGGACAACACAAGTTAGGTTTTTACTTAGAAAAATAGGGGTAAATATTAAGGTAACCGCAAAGAGGTATAACAACTCCATAACTCAAAATAAAAACCAAGAAAAACGTAACGACTCAGCAAACAGAAAGTCAAATACTACGAAAATGAGGATCTCAGAATTTACAAAGAAAAACGTCTCAGCACAAAACAGTAAGTGGAAAAATGAAATTGGCAACAACACACATAAAAAGGCATCAAAATGACAACACTAAACACTTATCTATAATTACTCTGAATGTAAATGGACTAAATGCACCAATAAAGAGACAGAGAGTCTCAGACTGGATAAAGAAACACGATCCGTCTATGCTGCCTACAAGAGACACACCTTAGACTTAGAGACACAAACAAACTAAAACTCAAAGGATGGAAAAAAATATATCAAGCAAACAACAAGCAAAAAAGAAGAGGAGTAGCAATATTAATTTCTGACAAAATAGACTTTAGACTTAAATCCACCACAAAGGATAAAGAAGGACATTACATAATGATAAAAGGGACAATTGATCAGGAAGACATAACCATATTAAATATTTATGCACCCAGTGACAGGGCTGCAAGATACATAAATCAAATTTTAACAGAACTGAAAAGTGAAGTAGACACCTCCACAATTATAGTAGGAGACTTGAACACACCACTTTCGGAGAAGGACAGGACATCCAGTAAGAAGCTCAATAGAGACACGGAAGACCTAATTGCTACAATCAACCAACTTGAACTCATTGACTTATACAGAACTCTCCACCCAACTGCTGCAAAGTATACTTTTTTTTCCTAGCGCACATGGAACATTCTCTAGAATAGACCACATATTAGGTCATAAAACAAACCTTTGCAGAATCCAAAACATCGAAATATTACAAAGCATCTTCTCAGACCACAAGGCCATAAAAGTGGAAATCAATAACAGAAAAATTAGGGAAAAGAAATCAAATACTTGGAAATTGAACAATACCCTCCTGAAAAAAGACTGGGTTATAGAAGATATTAAGGAGGGAATAAGGAAATTCATAGAATGCAACGAGAATGAAAATACTTCCTATCAAAACCACTGGGACACAGCAGAAGCAGTGCTCAGAGACCAATTTATATCAATAAATGCACACATACAAAAAGAAGAAAGAGCCCAAATCAGAGAACTGTCCCTACAACTTGAACAAATAGAAAGTGAGCAACAAAAGAACCCATCAGGCACCAGAAGAAAACAAATAATAAAAATTAGAGCTGAACTAAATGAATTAGAGAACAGAAAAACAACTGAAAGAATTAACAAAGCCAAAAGCTGGTTCTTTGAAAAAATTAACAAAATTGATAAATCATTGGCTAGACTGACTAAAGAAATACAGGAAAGGAAACAAATAACCCAAATAAGAAACGAGATGGGCCACATCACAACAGACCCAACTGAAATGAAAAGAATCATAACAGATTATTACGAAAAATTGTATTCTAACAAATTTGCAAACGTAGAAGAAATGGATGAATTCCTGGAAAAACACTACCTACCTAAACTGACACAATCAGAAGTAGAACAACTAAATAGACCCATAACAAAAAAAGAGATTGAAACGGTAATCGAAAAACTCCCAACAAAAAAAAGCCCTGGCCCGGATGGCTATACTGCAGAGTTCTACCAAACTTTCAGAGAAGAGTTAACACCACTACTACTAAAGGTACTTCAAAGCATAGAAAATGACGGAATACTACCTAACTCATTCTATGAAGCCACCATCTCCTTGATACCAAAACCAGGTAAAGACATCACAAAAAAAGAAAATTACAGACCTATATCCCTCATGAACATAGATGCAAAAATCCTCAACAAAATTCTAGCCAATAGAAATCAACAACATATCAAAAAAACAATTCACCACGACCAACTGGGTTTTTTTTTTTTTTTTTTTTTTATGCAAGGCTGGTTTAATATTAGAAAAACCATTAATGTAATCCACCATATAAATAAAACAAAAGACAAAAACCACATGATCTTATCAATTGATGCAGAAAAGGCATTTGACAAAGTCCAACACCCATTTATGATAAAAACTCTTACCAAAATAGGAATTGAAGGAAAATTCCTTAACATAATAAAGGGCATCTATACAAAGCCAACAGCAAACATCACTCTAAATGGAGAGAGCCTGAAAGCATTTCCCTTGAGAACGGGAACCAGACAAGGATGCCCTTTATCACTGCTCTTATTCAACATTGTGCTAGAAGTCCTAGCCAGAGCAATTAGGCTAGACAAAGTAATAAAGGGCATCTGGATTGGCAAGGAGGAAGTAAAATTATCTCTATTTGCAGATGACATGATCTTATACACAGAAAACCCTAAGGAATCCTCCAGAAAACTACTGAAACTACTGAAACTAATAGAACAGTTTGGCAGAGTCTCAGGTTATAAGATAAACATACAAAAATCACTTGGATTCCTCTACATCAACAAAAAGAACATCAAAGAGGAAATAACCAAATCAATACCATTCACAGTAGCCCCCAAGAAGATAAAATACTTAGGAATAAATCTTACCAAGGATGTAAAAGACCTATACAAAGAAAACTACAAAGCACTACTACAAGAAATTCAAAAGGACTTACTTAAGTGGAAAAACATACCTTGCTCATGGATAGGAAGACTTAACATAGTAAAAATGTCTATTCTACCAAAAGCCATCTATACATACAATGCACTTCCGATCCAAATTCCAATGTCATTTTTTAATGTGATAGAGAAACAAATCACCAACTTCATATGGAAGGGAAAGAAGCCTCGGATAAGTACAGCATTACTGAAAAAGAAGAAGAAAGTGGGAGGCCTCACTCTACCTGATTTCAGAACCTATTATACAGCCACAGTAGTCAAAACAGCCTGGTACTGGTACAACAACAGACACATAGACCAGTGGAACAGAATTGAGAACCCAGATATAAATCCATCCACATATGAGCAGTTGATATTTGACAAAGGCCCAGTGTCAGTTAATTGGGGAAAAGATAGTCTTTTTAACAAATGATGCTGGCATAACTGGATATCCATTTGCAAAAAAATGAAACAGGACCCATACCTCACACCATGCACAAAAACTAACTCCAAGTGGATCAAAGATCTAAACATAAAGACTGAAACGATAAAGATCATGGAAGAAAAAATAGGGACAACCTTAGGAGCCCTGATACAAGGCATAAACAGAATACAAAACATTACCAAAAATGACAAACAGAAACCAGATAACTGGGAGCTCCTAAAAATCAAACACCTATGCTCATCTAAAGACTTCACCAAAAGAGTAAAAAGAACACCTACAGACTGGGAAAGAATTTTCAGCTATGACATCTCCGACCAGTGCCTGATCTCTAAAATCTATATGATTCTGTCAAAAACTCAACCACAAAAAGACAAACAACCCAATCAAGAAGTGGGCAAAGGATATGAACACACACTTCACTAAACAAGATATTCAGGCAGCTAACAGATACATGAGAAAAAGCTCTCGATCATTAGCCATTAGAGAAATGCAAATTAAAACTACGATGAGATTCCATCTCACTCCAACAAGGCTGGCATTAATCCAAAAAACACAAAATAATAAATGTTGGAGAGGCTGCAGAGAGATTGGAACTCTTATACACTGCTGGTGGGAATGTAAAATGGTACAACCACTTTGGAAATCTATCTGGCGTTATCTTAAACAGTTAGAAATAGAACTACCATACAACCCAGAAATCCCACTGCTTGGAATATACCCTAGAGAAATAAGAGCCTTCACACAAACAGATATATGCACACCCATGTTTATTGCAGCTCTGTTTACAATAACAAAAAGCTGGAAGCAACCAAGGTGTCCATCAACGGATGAATGGGTAAATAAATTGTGGTATATTCACACAATGGAATACTACGCATCAATAAAGAACAGTGACGAATCTCTGAAATATTTCATAACATGGAGGAACCTGGAAGGCGTTATGCTGAGCGAAATTAGTCAGAGGCAAAAGGACAAATATTGTATAAGACCACTATTATAAGATCTTGAGAAATAGTATAAACTGAGAAGAACACATACTTTTGTGGTTACGAGGCGGGGAGGGAGGGAGGGTGGGAGAGGGTTTTTTACTGATTAATTAGTAGATAAGAACTGCTTTAGGTGAAGGGAAGGACAATACTCAATACATGGAAGGTCAGCTCAACTGGACTGGACTGGACCAAAAGCAAAGAAGTTTCCGGGATAAAGTGAATACTTCAAAGGTCAGCGGAACAAGGGCGGAGGTTTGGGGACTATGGCTTAAGGGGACTTCTAAGTCAATTGGCAAAATAATTCTATTATGAAAACATTCTGCATCCCACTTTGAAATGTGGCATCTGGGGTCTTAAATGCTAACAAGCGGCCATCTAAGATACATGAATTGGTCTCAACCCACCTGGATCAAAGGAGAATAAAGAACACCAAGGTCACACGATAACTATGAGCTCGAGAGACAGAAAGGGCCACATGAACCAGAGACTTACATCATCCTGAGACCAGAAGAACTAGATGTTGCCCGGCTACAACAGATGACTGCCCTGACAGGGAGCACAACAGAGAACCCCTGAGGGAGCAGGAGATCAGTGGGATGCAGACCCCAAATTCTCACAAAAAGACGACACTTAATGGTCTGACTGAGACTAGAGGAATCCCGGCTGTCATGGTCCCCAAACCTTCTGTTGGCCCAGGACAGGAACCATTCCTGAAGACAACTCAGCAGTCATGAAAGGGACTTGACAGTGGGTAGGAGAGAGATGCTGATGAAGAGTGAGCTATTTGTATCGGGTGGACACTTGAGACTGTGTTGGCATCTCCTGTCTGGAGCGAGGATGGGAGGATAGAGAGAGTTGGAAGCTGGCAAAATTGTCAAGAAAGGAGAGACTGGAAGGGCTGACTCATTAGGGGGAGAGCAAGTGGGAGAACGGAGTAAGGTGTATATAAACTTATATGTGACAGTCTGACTTGATTTGTAAACGTTCACTTGAAGCTCAATAAAAGTTAATTTAAAAAAAAGGAACCTGGAGTGAGGATATTGAAGTCCCTGGACCTAGTCACCCTGATCTTCTATGGTCTGGTTATAGGTAAAATTATAGGTAAACTTGAACTGTGTTTATGTCACCTGCAACAAAAAAAAAATCCTGTATAAGCCAGGCATGGGGTATTTAAAGTGACAGAGCCTAAAACATAAAACTGGCTGAATTAAGGTCACTATGGTAGTATATAAACATGTCTAAAAATAGGCAGGTATACAGAGACCAAAGTTTCTTAGTGGTTACCAGGGGCTGTTGGGAGGAAGGGGGAAAGGAAGACTCAATACTTAGGGGACACTGAGCTTCTATTAAGGGTGAGGGGAAAATTTGGGAACAAATATAGGTGATGGTTAAACAAAATGATGAACATAAGTTAATGCCACTGAACTTTAAAAACTTTACATGTGCTGATTTATTACGTATATATTCACCACCACCACAACCATGAAAAAAGCTTAATTTCAACATGAAAAAAAAAAAAAAAAAAAGCCTGCAAATTATTTCACTCTTCCTATCAAGAGTAAGGAGCTTGCCATCTAAGATACAACTGTTGGTCTTTTCCCATCTGAGCAAATGAGAATGAAGAAAACTGAAGACTCAAGGGAACAATTAGTCCAAAGGACTAACGGACCACATGCACCATAGCCCACCCCGAGACCAGAAGAACTAGATGGTGCCCACCTACCACTACTGACCGCTTTGACCAGAATCACAATAGAGGGTCTGGACACAGTAGGAGAAAAATGTAGAACAAAATCCAAATTCATAAAAAAGACCAGACTTACTGGTCTCACAGAGAATTGAGCAACCCCCAAGACTATAGCCCTCAGTCATTTTTCTAACTTGGATCTGAAGCCACTCCTAGAGATCACCTTTCAGCCAAATAACAGGCTGTCCCATAAAATAAACAATAACAGCCATGAGGAAATTGCTCCTTAGAACAATCAACTATACAAGAACAAAAGAGCAACATTTGCCCAAAAGCAAAGATGAGAAAACAGGAAGCGGCAGGAAAACCAGACGAATAAACTGGGAACTCAGGGTGAAAATAGAGTGCTAACACATTTTGGGGATTGCAACCAATGTCACGGACACATTTTCTGTATAAATTATTGTCATGGGTTGAATTATGTCCCCTTAAAAAATGTGTGTATCAACTGGGTTAGGCCATGATTCCCAGTATTCTGTGGTTGTCCTCTATTTCGTGATAGTAATTTTATGTTAAGAGGATTAGAGTGGGATTGTAACACCATCCTTACTCAGGTCACCTCCCTGATCCAATATTAAGGGAGTTTCCTTGGGGTGTGGCCTGTACCACCTTTTATCTCTCAAGAGATAAAAGGAAAGAGAAGCAAGCAGAGAGTGGGGGACCTCATACCACCAAGAAAGTAGAACCAGAAGCAAAGCACATCCTTTGGACCTGGAGTCCCTGCACCTGAGAAGCTCCTCGACCAGGGGAAGATTGAGGAAAAGGACCTTCCGCCAAAGCCAACAGAGACAGAAAGTCCTCCCCTGGAGCGGATGCGCTGAGTTTGGACTTTTAGTGTAATTTACTATGAGGAAATAAACTTCTCTTGGTTAAAAAAAAAAAAAAGCTACAAAAGTAGGGAGCCAGTAACACCTGGAAAAATTGAATGGTGTCAGGGAGAAAATGGCCACCATGAATAGCTTATTCTCATGATAAGTACATTCTCAAAAGAACATAGCAACTGGGAAACATAGTGACAGTGCTTATCTCACAGAAATAAAGGCAAGCCTGTCAAATTTTAGAAAATTCACACATCCAGGGGGCATCACCTAAGACAATGCTCAATTTACATAAAAATGAGGCTCCAACTCAGGGTTCTTGAGCTCCATACTTTTCAGAAGGCTCCCGCCTTGAGGCTAAATGTGTTAAAATCAGACTACCTCCTTCCCAAAGAACTCCAGAGGCAGAAAAAGAAGTTGAGATACCATATGTGCCACAAGTCAGCAAAGGGTTGAGAAAGACATTCTCTCAGTGGGATGGCTTATAGGCTAGAAGCCTGTGTTGGGATTCTTGAAGTCTTCTTGTCATCACATCAAAGGACATGAGGCAAGTAGAATTAATCAGAGGCAAGAAATAAAAAAAGAGTAATACAGTCCTGATTATATCCTGTTAAATGATAGCTTGAGAGCCATATATGTATCCATCATTTGTACTGTTTACTTTTCTCAATAAATTCCCTTTTCTAAACCAAAAACTCACTGCTGTCAAGTCGATTCTGACTCATAGTGACCCTATAGGACAGAGTAGAACTGCCCCATAGGATTTCCAAAGAGCGGTTGGAAACACTTAGCCACTATGCCACCAGGGCCTCTTTCTAGCCTAAACCAAACCTGTTGCCATCGAGTCGATTCTGACTCATAGAGACCCTATAAGGTGGAGTAGAACTTCCACATAGGGTTTCCAAGGAGCAGCTGGTGGATTCAAACTGCCAACCTTTAGGTTAGAAGCTGAGCTCTTTACCTCTATACCACCAGGGCTCCTTTTCTAGCTTAGCTACTATTAAACTGGGTTTGTCACTTTCAATTTAAGAAATTCTCACTGATTGTTGGATTAAGTCAGGTACAGGAAGAGGTTTTGTAAAAAGAGACAAATTTGAAGACATGAAACACGTGAGAAGGCTATTAAAAAAAAAAAAGAATTCTAAACCAATGGCAAAGACAGTGGAGGTAGAAATAGGATATGGATTAAACAGATATATTAGGAAAAATAGAGAGGATCTCGTGACTCGTTGGACACAAAATCTTCACCATGATATTGTTATCTCTTACGGCATCTTGGAAAGTGAATGACAGCACATTTTCTTGACTTTCGTGTACTTGCCTGAAATCAGACAGTACAGAACACCAATGCCTTAGTTCAAAATACTTAACTTCTAGATCTATTACTTGCTTTAACAATTTTACTTTTACTTCTTGCACATTGCTTATCTGAGTGATAAAATGTGCGTTCCTCATTAAACAAAGAAACTTTTAATCCCAATCCCAGTGGATATGACATTTCCATTCATCTTAATCTTTGCAAGCAACAGTATAAATATAATTTGCATTGTTCTACAGAAACTATTTCAGTTAAGAAATTATGCAATCAGCTGCCTTCCTCTCTAGCTTAAGGTACATGTGACCAAGGAGACCTTTCCAAAATAAGGCTGTAAAAGCACTTAGATAGTAGATAAGAGCTATTCTGCCCAAAGTGGAATACATGCAAGGAGGAGATGATAGACATCTAGCTGGAGCCTAATGTTTCTAGATAAACATTTCTGGCCATGGATGATTTTAAATCACATATCTGCTTTCCTGTGTTTCTTCTATTCACTATTATTGTTGAATCCAACTCTAAAATTGGAATTTGTGGCAGAGCATTGACTTGTTCTCCATGAAGGGTTATCAAGGCCATAATATGCAGTTTTCCTCTTTTCAGAGCCTTAATTGTACTAGTAATCTCACAATTTACTTTGAATTGTGAGAAATGGGGAGGGGGGAAGAGTAACAAGAAGAGTGAGTTGGGTTGCAAAACATGGAGCTGTTATGTCATACTGCAAAGTTTCTCATCGGAAAATCTCTTCCCCAGCTATGGGAAAAAAAAAAAAATAAAGATTGCTTAGAAAAATCCAAAGGAACGAGACCCTTCCTTCTTCATTTTCTCACATTTTTTGCAGAGTAAACGAAGCAAAGAACTCCCATGTCAGAATGAATCACCCGACTGGAATTCACACATAGCATAGAATGAGAGAGCTATGAGCTACAAAATGCCAGATGCAACTGTTGGAATTGTAGCACATTTCCTAAAAGGCAGCTTAAAGTCAGTTCTATTCCACTCACTTTTTCCAAATTCTGGTTTGTGTCTTGTCACCTATAGTATAAACACAGCAGTAGCGCTCATAGAGATAAATAAAGGGATGTGGAGACTATGTCGGAGAACTGGTTGGGAAAAGAAAAGACAGAGAATATCCTGTGTATTCCAAGCCAAGAATGAAAAACTTAGAATTATGCACACTGAGATGTGGAAAGATTCTTCAACTCTTTTTAAAGAAAGTTAATGTAGAAATGGCATGGCAGGGGCACCTGACCTCCTTGTCTAACTTCACAAGGAGGGAGAAGAATCAAGATCAGTAACCAAAGGCTGATTCCTGTGAGGCAGAGGTTAGACACACCTCCTGTCTCCAAATTTTTTTTCCAATTCTGACAGCAACCGTCCCTCTCACAGTACTATCTGCTTCTCTGCTGGGTTTGAAAATTTGTTGCAAAGGCCACACAGAACTCACAGACCATACTCACGGTTATGGGATTCATAGGTTACAGCTTAGATTCAAGAGCTCTCAGGATACAATTCTTCAATTAGGACAGCCTCTTCTCAGCTGTGCTCTCAGGCAGGTCTCTCTGGCCCTCAGCCCCTCAGCCTGGTCTCTGCCCTGCCTGGGCAAGTGTTACAAAACTCTTTTAGCTCTGCTGATAGGTAATCTGAGGCACCTCACTTTGCCAATAAGCCTTGACCTGAAGGCACTTAGCTCTAGCTCTGTTTGTTGACAAACCTAGCTCCATCAATTGTCCAGAGGCACCTTACTCTGCTAGCAAGCCTCCTACCTGAAGGCGGTCAGCTTTCTTGCTCTATGGGCTAGGAGGCCCACTGCACCATCTCCTGTTGGTCTCCTGCCTCTGCTGCTGCTATTTCTCTGCCACTGATTCTCATTGTCTTCAGTGTTATAGCTCTGGCTCTCTTTTTTTTCTCTCTCCGTCTTCTGGTTCCATGAGCTTCTGGGCACAGGGATCCCAACTCCAAAGGACATGCTCTGCTCCTGGCTCTTTTTTCTTGGTGGTGTTGAGCTCCCCCTTCCCACTTCTGGGTTGGCTCATTTTAAGCCTAGTGGAATGATAAAACTGACCAATCCCCTCCTCAGGGTTCCATACGCCTTATTTGCATGGTTCTAACCCGCAGGGTGCCATGCACCTTATTTACATTATTAGCAAGCTACCCAATCCCTTTAGTGGACCACGATAACCTCATTTGCATAATCCCACAGGGCCTTTTGGTGGGAGCTACAAAGACTATGGCTAGAACGGACATATTAAGTAATTCACTGCACTGTAGTTAAGTTCAAGACATGTTCCTATCAACAGTGATTCTGAGAGAGTTCTGAAGTTATATATGACTGATTCTGTTGTGTTTCATCAATGGTTGTAATAGCTAGGATGGAGGAAAAATCCAAAAGTTACATCTGGTGAGAACATACCAAGATCCCAGGTGGTCTGTATTAAGGTATCCATTTAACTAGCAGATATCTGTACATTTACATTCAATAACATTTAACTTCAAGTATTTTATGCTAAAAGAACACATATCTAGATTTCAATGCATACTATAAGTTGTTGACTGCCCTGTAATTGTTTCATTTTTAGACATATTTTTCTTATAACAAAGTGATAAATGTATAGGATAGAAACCTTTAAAAATCTCAACGTACACACACGAAAGAAAAATATAAATGTCACTCCAATGGTACTACTTATTATTATATTTTTTATATCAATCTATTTATTATTTTTCTTACAAAATGGGTTTCATTATTGCAATATTTAAACTCAGGTGCTTAGCATTGGGAGAGAGGTTAACAACTGGAATAATAAATATGACTCAAGCTCTAAAGAAGAAGATAGAAAGGAGAATGTATTTTCAACAAAAATCATGTTTAAAGTGAGATAAATTAGTAAAAAATTATGTCAGAAAGATTTTTAATTTACGTAATAAGATTGTTTATTTCTTTGTAAAAATTTTTAATATATCTAGTTTTTCCCTTTATCTGAATTTATTTTTGTCTTGGATATTTGGAGTTGTTTAGTTGAACTTTGTGCTTAAAAACCTTCATTGCAGGTAGTATAAGGAATTTGAAACATACCATCAATCATCAGATTCAAGTATTTGAGTTTGACTGAATTGTGGAGTATATTGGGTGAGATGATAGGGGTTTAAGCTAGAAAAGTAGAGAAGAGTGCTTAGATCAAAGAGGACCTTGTAAACCATGCTCAAAGTATGGCTATTTCCTTGACACTGATGGAGAGTTATTGAAAGGTTTCAAGCAGGCATGTGACATAACGTGTTTGTTCTTTAGAAACATGCTCTGAGTACCATGTGAATGATATACTACTGGAAGGCTGGGCCTAGTCACAGGGAAATGAATCTCAATAGTCCAGACCCCCATTCTCTAATACATACAATACATACATCAACAATGAGACCATGCATTACAGCAGCAGTGAGAATGCCAGATAGGAGACAGACTTGAGGAACATTTGATAATAGAAAAAATAGGTCTTGGCAACTATTGGAAGATGGAGAGGAAAAAGAGGGAAAGGTCTCAGCAAACAATCAGGTCTGGTTTCATGTCTAGAAATGGTGACAAAGCTTTCAGAGAAAGCAACCAAAAGGAAAGGTATTATGGTAAGATGATGAGTTCTGCTTTGGATAAGATTTTGAGGAACTCATGGAACATCTGAGGACAGTAAGTGGTCTTAAATATAGGACTGGATTTCTAGAGAGTTATTTAATAACAGCTAACACCTTCTGGTGGCACAGTGGTTAAGAGCTTGGCTGCTAACCAAAATTTGGCAGTTCAAAACCACCAGCTGCTCCTTGGAAACCCTATGGGGCAGTTTTACTGTGTCCTATACGGTCGCTATGAGTCAGAATTGGCTCGATGACAATAGATTTTGGGTTTCACATATTTTAACTCATTTTATTCTCCTAACAACCAAATTACACCCATTTAACAAATGAGGAAATTAAAATCAAAGAGAGTTAAGTGATTTCCTCATGGCTTTTTTTACAGAGCTAGGATATGGTGGAGCCATAGCGTAAACCCAGATCATTTGGCTTCTGAGTCTGTATTTTCAAGCATTACATTATACTTTCTAGAGAACAAAAAAAGAAAAATGTCATCAGCATGATGACTCTAGGGAGCTGACATTCTGGGACAGAATAAAATAGGGTTATTAGAGGAAAACAAAAAGATGGAATACACAGGAACATCAACCAATAAGAAATAAAAGTAAAAGGTTGATGAGGAAACTAAGACATAGATGGAAAAAGAACAGCTGAAAAGTTGGGGTGGGGGGATGGGGAAACAAAGAGACACCATATCACAGAAGTCCAAAGAGATTGAAAGGATGACAGTTTGAGAACCAGAGTGAAGTCAGGTAATATAGGATTGAAAAGTGCTCACTGTATTTAGGTCAGAAAGTCAGTCGTGATTTGGTCAGAACCATTTCCATGCAGTGATACACTGCCTGGCCACATTCAGTGGTCAAGGACTAAAGGACAGAGGAAATGTTAACTTATTTTTCAGGAAGTTAGAACATGAAGAAAAAGAGAATGTGCAATTGTTTCTATAGGACATTATTGGGTAGAGTGAGGTTTTATTTACACCATTTTTTAAAGTGTACTTGTTAAATTAGCATATTCCCAGGTTGAAAAAAAATGACCCAGCAAAGAGGGAATGGTTTAGGAGAAAAAAGAGGAGAAAGATAATTTATGGAATGGGTCTTCAAAAGGAATAGAAGAAATAAGCTCCAAAATAAAGATGAAAGATCAACTTTGGGCAAAGGATAGAAATTTCTCTTCCTTTGAGATGAGAAGTAAAGGTGAAAGCATGGGTTCTGTAGGAATGAGAGCAGGTAGTTAAAGAGTTCAAGCCTGAAAACACCTATTTTCTCCAAAAAGTAGTAGATGAGATCACTTGCTACAAGAAACCAAAAAACAACAAAATACCCAAACCCGTTGCCATTGAGTGCATTCTGACTCCTAGTGACCCTATAGGACAGAGTAGAACTGCCCTACAGGGTTTCCAAGGCTTTGTGGAAGCAGACCGGTAAAGAAAATAAACAAATAAAACCCATTGGCTGTCCAGTCAATTCTGACTGATAGAGACCCTAAGAAAGAGGATAAAAGTGAGATTTGAAGACACTCATGTAACTTTGGAATAACTGCTTAGGAAGGAAGAGATAATATAATGGAGTGGTGCAGAATCTAGTTGGATTTGAAAGTCCCAAATTCGGAGACATACAATGGGACACAGCAGTCTATGAATAATAGCAGATGAAGCACGTGCTTAAAGTGACTTGGGTATACAGAGCTAGTGCTGTGGGAAATCAAATTTACACATCAAGCTAGATATGAAATAAGTGAAGAAGGGAAGGATGTAGTGGAATAAACTCCAGAAACAAGAGAATGCGGAACCTCTTTGTTGCTATTGGCAGATTTAATAGGAAAGGGAGATCTAGAAAGCCACGAGGACCAAGTTTGTGGTTAGAGAATGGAATAGTTAAAATTTAACAAGTAGCAAAATCCCCAACAGTGATAAAGTTAAGGATAAGTTATCACCCTACATTGTGGAATAGAGGTGAAGGTCACTGGAGATGAGTTTAAGAGCTATGAGTCAGGATGTTCACTGGGTCATTCACGTGGTAAGATGAAAGAGGAATGGGAGTGGGGGAGGAAGTGTGTGAGTCAGAGTCCTCCATGAATAGCAAGAAGAGAAAACGAGGTTGCTAGATAATAGCATTTGGCATAATCCTCAAAGGGAGAGGGCTTTGGGCTTCTATAATATCAACACTATCATAATTCAAACTAGAGTAGCCACAGCCCTTTAGATGTTGAGTTTACCACCCCAATAGTCTAGCCATTTACTGCAGCCCTAGATATTTTCATTTAAGAATCTGCTTAGCTATAACCTTGTCTGCAGCTGTGGTACACTGGTTAAAAGCTCAGGCTGCATGAGCTCAAATCCAGCCACTATCACTATAAAATACCTTACTCAGGGCAAGTTATGAAACCTCCCTGCAACTCCGCTTACGTGTCTTTAAAGTGTAAATAGTACTAGTTATTTTTTAAAGATTGAATGAGACTATTTATGTAAAACACACCAAACAGTACCTGTTGTTGTTAGGTGCCATTGTGTCAGTTCTGACTCATAGCAACCCTACATACAGCAGAACCAAACACTGCCTGTTCCTGAGCCATCCTTACTGTGTTTGAGCCCATTGTTGCAGCCACTGTGCCAATCCATCTCTTTAAGAGTCCTTCTCTTTTTTGCTGACCCTCTGCTTTACCAACCGTGATGTCTTTCTCCAGGGACCCTCCTGATAACATGTCCAAAGTACATGAGACGACATCTCACCATCCTCACTTCTAAGGAGCATTCTGGCTGTACTTCTTCCAAGACAAATTTGTTCATTCTTCTGGCAGTCCATGGTATATTCAATATTCTTCTGCAACACAATAATTCGAAAGCATCAGTTCTTCTTCCTTATTCGTTTTCCAGTTTTCACATGCATATGAGGTGGCTGAGAATATCACGGCTTGGATCAGGCCCATCTTAGTCCCTAAAGTGATATCTTTGCTTCTTAGCACTTTAAAGGGATCTTTTGCAGCAAATTTGCCCAATGCAGTATGTTATTTCATTTCTTCACTGCTGCTTCCATGGTCGTTGATTGTGGACCCAAGTAAAATGAAATCCTTGGCAAATTCAATATTTTCTCTGCTTACTATAATGTTGCTTATTGGTCCATGTGGTGGTTAAGATTGTGTGTCAACTTGGCGGGGCCATGATTCTCATTTTTTTGGCAGTTGTATGACATTGTGGTCATTTTCTTGTTGCGATGTCATATGTGATCACCCCCATGTTGGGATCTGCTATGAGTAGCCAATCAATTGAAGGGAAGTTTCCACGAGCATGTGGCCTGTATCGAGTGTGGGCAAATGTTCTGATAGGGCTCGGGGGCTTTGCTAATTTTGGATCCTACAGCTGGCTCCTGTTCATCTGACCTCTGGTTCTTGGGTCTTAAGCTAGCAGCTTACCTGCGGTCTTGCCTGCCAATCTTGGGATTCATCGAACTTCACAGCCAGTGAGCAAGAGCCATGCTCGCCGACCTGCTGATCTTGGGCTCCCCAACCCCTGAGGCTACGTGAATCAGGAGAAACCTCTATCCTGACCCGTGGACTTCGAATATTACAGCCTCTACAACTGGATGAGCCATTTCCTTGATATAAATCTGTCTGTATATATTTATACACTTTACTGGTTTTGCCTCTCTAGAGAACCCAGTCTAAGACAGTCCAGTTGTGAAGATTTTTGTTTTCTTTATGTTGAGGTATAATCCATACTGAAGGTTGTGGCTTTTGATTTTCATCACTAAGTGCTTCAAGTCCTCTTCACTTCCAGCAAGCAAGGCTGTATCATCTGCACATTGCAAGTTGTTAATGAGTCTTCCTCCAGTCCTGATGCCACATTCTTCTCCATATACTCCTGTTTCTTGGATTATTTGCTCAGCATACAGATTGAATAAGTATGGTGAAATGATACAACCTTGACACACACCTTTCCTGGTTTTAAATGATGTAGTATTCCCTGGTTCTGTTTGAACGACTGCCTCTTAGTCTATGTACAGGTTTCTCTTGAGCACAATTAGTGTCCTGGAATTCCCATTCTTCCCAATGTTATCCGTAATCCGTTATGATCCACACGATTGAATGCCTTTGCATAGTCAATAAAGCTCAGGTAATTTTCTTTCTGATATTTTTCACTTTCAACTAGGGTCCATATGACATCAAGACCATGTCGTCTTCTGAATCAGGCTTGAATTTCTGACTGTTCCCTGTTGATGTACTACTGCAACTGCTTTTGAATCATCTTCAGCAAAATTTTACTTGTGTGTGATAATAATGATATTGTTTGATAATTTCTGCATTCTGTTGGATCACCTTTCTTTGAGATGGGCACAAATATGGGTCTCTTCCAGTCAGTTGGCCAAGTAACTGTCTTCCAAATTTCTTGGCATAGACAAGTGAGCACCTCCAGTGCTGTATGTGTTTGTTGAAACATCTCAACTGATATTCTGTAAATTCCTGGAGCCTTGTTTTTTGCCAGTGCTTTCAGGGCAGCTTGACTTCTCCCTTCAGTACCATCTTGATCATATGCTAACTTCTGAAATGGTTGAACATCAACCAATTCTTTTTGGTACAGTGACTCTGTGTATTCCTTACATCTTCTTTTGATGCTTCCTACATTGTTCAATATTTTGCCCTTATAATCCTTCAATATTACAACTCGAGTTTTGAATTTTTTACTCAGTTCTTTCAGCTTGAGAAATGCTGAGTGCGTTCTCCCTTGGTTTTCTAACTCCAGGTCTTTGCGCATTTCATTATAATATTTTGTCTCCTAGAGCTGCTCTTTGAAATCTTCTGTTCAGCTCTTTCCTGTCTTTTTAATGACCTTTGGTTTTCTTCATGTATGATGTCCTCCCACAACTCATCTGGTCTTTGGTCATTAGTGTTTAATTCATCAAATCTATTCTTGAGATTTTCTCTAAATTCAGGTGGGATATACTCAGGGTTGTACTGTGGCTCTCATGAACTGATGGTCTGTTTCGCAGTTGTCCCCGGCCTTGTTCTGACTGATGATATTGAGCTTTTCCATCATTTCTTTCCACAGATGTAGTCGATTTGATTCCTGTATAATTCATCCGTATAGTTAAAAAAAAAAAAAAAGATTGAGTGCTTATGATTAACCAGGTACTTACTTCCACCACTCCTTTGTCAGTTTGTCTTACTGTGGTAGCTTGTGCATCGCTGTGATGTTGGAAGTTATGTCAACGATATTTCAAATACCAGCAGGATCATCCATGATGGATGGTTTCAGCAGCAATCCAAAACTAAGACAGACCAGGAAGAAGGACCTGGTGGTATGCTTCTGAAAAAAGCTGGCCAGTGTATAGTTGTATAGTTGCTGTTTATGTTGTTGAAAAAAGGTATTTGTAGTACAGATGCTTTTGGTCTTACAAAAATCTATCACGGATCTCTGATGTCATTTCTTTCACCAAGGCCATATTTTCAAACTATTGATCCTTCTTTGTTTCCAGCTTTCGCATTCCAATCACCGGTAATTATCAATGCATCTTGATTGCATGTTTGAATCAATTTCAGACTGCGGAAATTGGTAAAAATCTTCAGTTTCTTCATCTTTGGCCTTAGCTGTTGATGGGTAAACTTGAATAATAGTTGTATTAACTGGTTTTCCTTGTAGGCATATGGATATTATCCTATCACTGACAGCATTATGCTTCAGGATAGATCTAGAAATGTTCTTTCTGATGATGAATGTAGAACCATTCTTCTTCAGTTTGTTATTGCTGGCATAGTAGACCATGTGATTTTCTAATTCAAAATAGCCAATACCAGTCCCTTTCAGCTCACTAACGTCCAGGATATCAATCTTTATGCATTCCATTTCCTTTGTGATGACTTCTAATTTTCCTAGATTCATACTTTATACATTCCACGTTGCTATTATTAATGGATGTTTGCAGCTGTTTCTTTTCATTTTGAGTTGTACCACATCAGCAAAGGAAGGTCCCAAAGTCTTTACTCCATTGACATCTTCAAGGTTGTCTCCCTTTGAGGGGGCAGTCCCCAGTAGTATTTTGAGTGTCTTCCAACCTGAGGGGCTCATCTTTTGGCATTATATCAGACAATGTCGTACTGCTATTCATAAGGTTTTCACTGGCCAGCTTTTTTCAGAAGCATACCACCAGGTCCTTCTTCCTAGTCTGTCTTAGTTTTGGATCGCTGCTGAAACCTGTCCATCATGGATGACCCTGCTGGTATTTGAAATATCATTGACATAACTTCCAACATCACAGCAATGCACAAGCTACCACAGTAAGACAAACTGACAAAGGAGTGGTGGAACTAGTACCTGGTTAATCATAAGTACTCAATCTTTTAGCTATTTTTTTTCAAAAGCCTTCTTCAAATCCTTCACCATTCACATGTCTCTTTTAGCCTTTTATCCCATTGTATACCAGTTGTTTGTACAAACCTCTATCTCTTAAGTTGTAAGCTCTCTGAGGCACCTGGCTGCTCATCCTGGAAAACTCAGTACCTGCTGCATACTAGTGGTTGGGAGAGTTTCGTTGAATTAAAAATGATCAAATGAGATAGTTTTCAGTATGTGGATGAATGATGATAATGTCTCATACAAAAGTTCTTAGATATTGCTCTCTACCTCTTTGACTAATAGTCTTATTTTCGAAACTTTATTTTAAATGGGATTTAATTTCTGCAGGAGAATAATAACAAATATTCTGGAAATCATTATTATTATTTTTATTTTTTAATTCTTGGATTTATAAACACTAAATTCAACTGTAGTTATACAACTCATAGCTATACTATTTTACCATCAAAATATATATCCAAAGGCTGTATCAACCATCTTTTGCTATGTAAAAAGCACAATATCATGGAGAATATAATAAGCATTTCTTACTTTTTTGCCTGGAGTCCCTGGGTAGTGCAAAAATTTAATTCACTCAGCTCCTAACAGAAGGGTTGGAAGTTTGAGTCCATCCACATGTTCTGTTGAAGGTGTGCTGAGGGTGAGCTGATATAGGCTGGGCTCAGTTGGCCTGCTCTTATTCAAGCTGGACTTAGCTTGCCCCTCACTAAGACTTGGCCAGCTCCACATATAATCCTTTGAAGGCCCAGGCAGAAGGAGTAGAAATATCATGGTGGATGGCAGAGTTGGAAGCAGATAAGCCCAATGACACAAACATATTTTTGCCCCTGCTTGTGTCAAATCTGTTAACTTGCAAGCAAATCATGTGGCTAAGCCCAAAGTAAAGGGATAGGGAAGTACACTCTACATCTGTGGGAGGAACTACAGAGTTACTTGGTGAAGAATGAATACAAATATACAAGGAGCAAGGAGAAATGGGACTAATCCTTCGGTCTACCCAGATATATGGTTCTGAGTTACAATTAGATCCTGAATCAGCTATGAAATACAAGAGAATAAGATAACATATTCTAGGAAATGTTTAACCACCCAATTTGAAGTTACAAAGAATTTTTAAGTCAATAACAAAAGATAAAATAAGTTAGACCCTTAGTCCTTAAAGCCTCACCCAGCCCTGAAGTGCCAAGTTCTATGGTGTTCTACTTAGCCCACAAAACCAAACCAAACCCTTTGCCATCAAGGCGATTCCAATTCATAGTGACCCTATAGGACGGAGTAGAAGTGCACCATATGGTTTCTAAGGAGCACCTGGTGGATTTGTACTGTTGTCCTTTTGGTTCGCAGTTATACCTCTTAACCACTATGCCACCAGGATTTCCACTTAGCCCACAGTGAACTCAGAATTCCATTCCTCAACTGTTCTAGTGAGCTCAATAATGAATGCGAGTCCTGCTTGCACGATACACTATAAACGTATAGTAGCATATGGTGCATCAACTAAACTGTATTGAACACTTAAATGCTTTCTGAAGAAGACAGAAATTTGAACAAGCTGGACACTCACCAACGAGGAATTGTTATACAATGGAATCCCTGGGTGGTACAAATAGTTAATTCTTTCACTGCTAGCTGAAAGGTTGGAGGTTTGAGCACAGCCAGAGGTACTTTGCAAGAAAGGCCTAGTGGTCTACTTCTGAAAAATCAGCCATTGAAATCCATATGGAGTACTCGAACACACATGGGGTTGCCATCAATCAGAATTGACTCGATGACAACTTGTTTTTGATTTTACAGAATGGAAAGACTGTGTGTTTTTGTTGTTAGTTGGTGTTAGGTTGATTCCGACTCTTGGTGACCCCATGTATGCAGAGCAGAACTGCTCCATAGGGTTTTCAATGCCGTGACCTTTCAGAAGCCGATTGCCAGGACTCTTGTCCGTGGTGCCTCTAAGGTTTAAATCACCGATCTTTCAACTAGTAGTCTAGTACTTAGCTGTTTGTGCCTCGCAGGAACTCCTTACTACTGTGTTACTGGGCATTTACTATTTATTCTCTTGAGTTTCGTCATTTTTAAATATGAATGAGTCATACTACCATATTGTTACACAAATAATGCCAACCTTCTAAGTTTGTTTGCAAACCACTTCCTCCCCACTTGAGGTATTTTCATAAGCACCACAATGCCAAAATATATATATTTTTTACAACAACATGTAAAAAAAAAATTGGCATAGTGACTCTTATGAAAATACCTCATAAGGAGGGGAAGCAGTTGGTAAACAAACATACACATAGGAGTGTGTTATTTGTGAGGAGTGTGTTATTTGTGTAATAATACGGTAAATACTTTCTGAGTACAACCCTGAATAAATAAAATGATTTTCATTGTTATCACGTGAAGATGTAATAATACTTCCCATACAGGGTTGCCTGTAAAGTTTATATAGTCATTGTGAATAAAGACTCCAGCATACAGTGGGTGCACAAAAAATGATTGTTTTTTTGTTACATCCTTCCCCTTTAAATATACAACTGGAAAACCGAAGCAGATGTGCCCTGAATAAAAGCTAATATTTTTTTCTCTCCCAATTATTCAGAGAAAAGGAAATTCCCTTTTTATATATTTATGCTGCTTCAAATACAAATTGGCAAAAACAGTCTCAAAAAAATTAAAAATATGCAATTTGTGTACTTTAAAAGAGCAAAAGAGCTACAACTGGACTTCTTCCCTTGGGGAGGATGAATTTTAATGCTATCTGTCTCCGTCAGAAAAGAGGAGATTCATAGGGAAGCAGCCTGGTCAGGCCCAGGGTCTTCTGAACAGGCCCTGGGGAAGGAGCGGAGCTCTAAGGGGCAGAATTGCTGTGCTAACCCCGAGGACGAGTTAGAGCTGTGACTTCTGACCTCCTTAGAATTGGAACATTCTACTGTACTGGGTTGACTGATTTTGAGATAAGCTCTCTCAACGTTGCCGTAGCGTATCTGTATATTGTTTTTTAAAAGTGAATACAAATTAGCTGTATTTTGTAGAAGTTCTAAGATCATCAAGAAATATTTCTCTTTCCTCTTAGAGGTAATTGTTGATTTTCAGTCACAGGAAAGTCAAATAATAACAAAGATGATTTACTAAATACCTGCTCAGTTTTAGGCACTATGTATTTGTTGTGGAATAGGAATTAGTTTCCTCATCTTTAAATGAAAGATTAAAAAAGAAAAAAAAAACCCTAAGAGATTGAGCAGCTGCATACCAATGTCAATCGCTCAGTAGGAAGAAGAAAAAAAAAAATTGTGGTCAAGTCGATTACAACTCACAGCGACCTCATGTGTTGCACAGTGGAACTGGCACCATCGATTTTTATGGCTGTGACCTCGGTGAAGCAGGTCACTAGACCTTTCTTCCAAGGTGCCTGTGGGTGGGTTCAAACCATCAGCATTTCTATTATTAGTCCAGCACTTAACCTTTTGCACCAAACAGGACTCCAGTAGAAAGAAGAGCCAGGATTTAGAGCCATGCTGGTAGATTATAGAGTGAGTCCTCATTTCACCAGGTCACATTGTGGCAGGCAAATGGAAGACACTCCATGCGTGTTTATTAAACCAGTGGAAAAATGAAATAAAACGAAATTTCATGAAAAAGACAAAGGTATGTCCATCTTACACACACTCAGTCACATACGAAAAGGCTCCATTCAGGACAGACTGCATCACACCTCATTGCTGAGTTGCACCTCAATGTCAATCAAGTCAGTAGTAAAGCCATAGGTATTCAGTGTTGTTGCTCCACTGGCCACAACTCTCTGAGCTGATTCTTTTCAGCCTGGCCATTTAGCAGGGTCCAGACCCTGGCTTCCCCACCTTCCCCACCAACATCATGCAGTGTAGCCCCAGGATGCTCTAAGACCAAACCCATGTGGCTTATGATAGAGTTGAATTCATCTATCAAATATCTGTGGAAACAGATCTGAATTCCTGTCTCAGCTCCAGTGATATCTAGCTGCATGATTCTGCACCAGCTGTGTACCCTTCTCATTGTCAGTTTCTTTTTAGTCGGAATGGGGATACTAAACTTACAAGGAACACTGGTGGCACAGCGGGTAAGGGCTTGGCTGCTAACTGAAAAGTTGGAGGTTCGAACTCACCAGCTACCCCAAGGCAGACAAAACCTGGTGATCTGCTCCTGTAACGATTTAAGCCTCAGAAACCCTATGGGGCAGTTCTACTCTGTCCTGTAGGGTTGCTATGAGTCAGAACTGATTCAACGGCACACAACAACAACAAACTTACACTATGACTTGGGGAAACCAATTGGTGTAATGTATGGGATGACCTAGAGCAGTTCCCAGCACACAGTAGATGTAATAAGGATGATGATGGTGATGACATAAACATCTGTTTGCATAGAAGTTCCTTCTATGTGCCTGATTTGGAATCAGACTCAAAACTTTTTGACAGACTTTACACAAATAAATTGGTAAATTCCAAGTGGGAGGAGCAGGGAAGGTTTTCACTAGTTTTTTTTATTGAGTTACTCAGATCATTGTTTCTATTTTCCACTTCATTTGGGTCATTTATATTATGGTCCAAGATGCTTAGACTGACAACCTCACCAACAGACCAAGTTCAGCTAATTGGGTATACAAGTTCTCAGTCATATTGGGGGCCGGCTGAATTGTCCAAGGTTTCCAGCCTCAGGGCTGGTGAGTCCAAGTTCTAAAGTCAACCTGGGTATCTTGGGGGTATTACCAAGCCCTTGGTTCAGGTGTCACCTGGCTTTTTTAAATTTAATTTTTTGAATAAAGTATATACAAGCCTCTCAAATCCGTATCCCATTTTATTTTATATGTATGTGTTTTTTAAAGGGGGAGAGAAAGAAAGCATATGGCTTGAATCAAACTTTATAGTTTTTTATTTGAGTTTGGAAATATACATATATGTTCATTCAGTAGTTTTTGAACAAATAACAAATGTTTATTAAGCACAATTATACAAAAAGTTACTCAGCTCAAACGAATCATCGTGTTCAGGGGTCTGTCTTGAACTAGCCTATGCTATTATTCTGCTACCTGGTGGAAAATATTCTTCCTAAAACTTAAATTAAAGTCTGGGCTTCAAGAGAAATGAGTGAAAATATTTTCAGAAATTAAATTAATAAAAAGTTTGATTTCTCTTTTGTCATTGAGAGATTAGGTAACATCTCATTACTCCAAAATTATTTGTCACCAGGGTTAATTATAGAAATGGGATTATATTTTGCAAATTTTTCTTTATACATGTTCTGCTTTTCTGCTTGGTAGCTAAGAGGCCTATTTTCTTAAATGGCTACCTTCTATTACCTGTGCTGAGAAAATGATGACTGTCCAGACTCCAAAGATACATTTTGTGTCCATTTCAGAACTAACTGCAACAGAGTGGAGGAGAACTTCTCCGGATGGCTTTCTCTGGAAATTTCCTGGAATTTCACATCGACCTGCCCACCTGCTGTGTTTAAGTGGAGGCTGATGGGTGTAAGTGGTAATGGCAACTCTCAGATCTTTTGGAAGACCTTGGAGTTCTTTCTTCCCCTTGGGACTTAAATATGTTATCTCAATTCTGCCAGATTTCAGGCTGTCATATATTAGAAATGTATATAAAAATGAAAAAAAAAATCATTTTTTCCGCATTCTATTCTGACTCGACGGCAATGGGTTTTTTGGGGGTTTAGTGCTGGTGCTGTTGGTTGCTGTACAGTCAACTCCAACTCATGACAACCTTCTGTGTGATAGAACAAAATACCGTCTGGTCCTGTGCTACCTTCGTGACCATCGGTATGTTTGAATCCATTGTTCTGGCTATTGTATCTGAGTATCTACTATGTACTGAGCCCTGTACTAAATGTTCCAAGTGTTTTCTCAATGGATTTTCACAACAACCCATGACAGAAATCACATTAGCTCTGTTTTGCAGCTTAAGGTCAATGAGAATAAGCAATCTACCCAGGATAAGTCACTCAGCTGAGATTCAAACCTTAGATGAGTTGATCACCTAATTCTTCCCATTGTCTATTTAAGTCTAGAAACTAGATAGATGTCTAATATACTGTGGCAAGTACAACCATATGGAAGAGTGAAGATTATCTTCTTTTCCCCTTTATACATAGAGCAAAATGTTCACCAAAGACCATCAATCTGGTCAAACAAGGTATTAGAACCAAAATGGTGTTCTTCTTAATCAATGGTCTAATGATCTGAGAGTCATTTCGAGATGGGGTTGTGTGGTGTGTGCCAACAATTTCCATAGAAAGAAACATATTTGCCAGAATATATTAGTGGCCAGTTTTGTTACTTCGCAGAAAGATTCTGAACATTCTTTGTTCTTAAACCTTTTTTTCAGTCTTCTCCTCTTGTAGCTGACTGTTGATACATCTGAATTCCAAACAAACTCAGGTCCAACTATGGGTAATTGCTATGCTCCAAAGCCCAAATTTTCTGGAGTCTCAAACTTGAATGACAAAACATGGTTCCAAGTTTTAATTTATTCCTTTATGTACTGACTAACTAGGTTAGAATTCAGCCTTCTCTGGAAAGACAGGACAAGAGATTAAAAAAAAAAATAATAACCGGGTGTCATTGAGTTGACTCAGATTCATAGTGACCCTAGTGATTATAACCAAGAAATTAGTAGAACAATCAACATGCAAGGAGATTCTCATTTAATAAGTGCTAACTTTTATTTTTCTAATAGGCCTAGAAAACATTAGCCCAGTGGGCAGCTATTATTTGATTAAATTGTCTTTGATGGCTCTGAGGGCAGTGATATGATTATACATCCAGAAGGTGATGGGCAGTGATGGCTTGGAATGTGTTTGATTGTTTTCATCTTTATTGATACATTGGCTTCAGGAAGGTAGGTTCCCTGACCATATATTACATCTCATGGATGTGTCACCAAACTGGAGATGAGGGTATGCAAAAGGCCTCGTCCACACCAGGTCATTTTTATATCTCCCTTTCATATGTCTTTAAAATTAGTAGGCCTGTGTGGATGACGAAGAGATACATTCAACTTACTTAAAAAATTTACTAGTAGTAGACACTGCACACTCAAAAATTAAGTCTGATGATTACTGTCTACTTCAGAACTGGAAGGGTCGAACTTTAAAGCGCAGAAGGAGAATCTCTCAATGAAAAATCTGCTCTTATTTGCCAATACAAACCGATGAGCATACTGAGAAGCTAATACCTGCACTGCTAATTACCCAGGTATGTAAATACACCTGTTTAGCTCTTTAAACATGTAGTTTCTATAGCTAATCACACAGTGTTTCTGTGAAAGCTCATTATTTGACTGCCTTAAATAACTTGATCATCTACAGTTAACCTGTCTCTTTCCACAGTTCATATAAAATTATTTCCTTCTTTTGGGGCGGAAAAGGAAGATACCTATAAGCTCTAGAGTTCAGCAATTTTGACTCAATTTCTTGTTCTCTGCTTATTAAAAAACCTAGTGACCCACTGCCGTCGAATATAATACATAATTATGGTAAGTAATTTGTCTCTTTGAATTTCAATTTTCTGGTCTTTAAAATGAGTCTAAAATGGTACTAATCAAGAGGTCAGAAAATATATATTATGGTTCCAGCACTTCTAGAAACTCCTTTTATGAATAAGAACAAACTTTTAGCTATTTTTACTTTATTGTCTTCGCTTGTGAAATAGAGGTGGTGGTTGGATTAGAGTTCAAGGGTTCTCATCCGGAAATCTTTGGACTCTTTATAGAAACTTTAGAAGATCTTTGAAACCACAATATTACACAGAAGTTATGGATGATTGTGTCTGTGAACATTTCTTCCAGGGGAGAAGATTTTTTACTTGTATCAGGTTCCCAAAGGATTCTGTGTCCCCCAAAGTGTGTAGAAACACTTGAGTAAATGATCTCTACGGTTGCTTTTTCAGAAATAATATCTGATGATTCTATAAATTCTAAGTAGTAAGATCTTCAGATATGACATTTAAAGGTGGCCAATACTTATTTCTTTTCAAAATATTTTAAAGATAAGCAAATGGTTTGTTTGGGGCTTCTTAATCAAAAATCTCTAAAACCCTTAAAAGGACTATGGAATGTGCATTTTTAGGACCTGTGAATCCCTGATGATAGGTTTAAAATTCTGTGTATATGTGCATTTTCCAGGAGAATCTATAGCTTTCATCATATTCTCATCTTCTCAATCACGAAAAGGTCAAGAGCCACTGATTTAGTGATTGCAATTTGCCCAAAGTATTTTCACTAAAAATGGGTGATTAAGTACCATTGGGAGCCCTGGTGGCACGGTGGTTAAGAGCTTGGGTGTTAACCAAAGGGTGGGCAGTTCCAATCCACCAGCCACTCCTTGGAAACACTATGGGGCAGTTCTACTCTGTACTAGGGAGTCCTTATGAGTCGGAATCAACTCGAAAGCAATAGGTTTGGTTTTTTGGGTTTAAGTACCATTGTTGTTGTTGGATGCCGTCAATTCCGACTCATAGTGACCCCACATGACAGAATAGAACTACCCCATTGAGTTTCCTAGGCTGTAATCTTTACAGGAGCAAGTCACCAAATCTTTCTCCTGTGGAGCCTCTAAATGAGCTTGAACTGCCAACCTTTAGATTAGCAGCTGAGCATTTAACCATTGTGCCATCAGGCTTCTTTAAGTATCATTAAGACAAATAATTTTGACTATGCTACTTGATTAGCTGTTTTAACTGGTCAGCAGGTATGCTGTACAACAAACAGAGCAATTTGTTTAAAGTGAGTTGATAAATTCAAGTGCTTAAGAACTTCAAATATGCCCAGTTTCCTTCCTTTATTTTCTTTTTCTCTTTCCACTTTCCTTTTTTTTTTTATTAATTAAATCTCCATGAAATAGGGCCACTGAGTCAAATTGTTGAGTGTTTTGTAAACAGTTTCTCCCCTCAAAAAAGGTATTCTTGTACCTGAAAGTACTTTGTTGTTGTGGAAAGTAATTTAGCAGTATTAATCAAGAGCCTTAAAAATCTACATATGATCGGCCCAAGTAGTGATCCTAAGGAAATAATCTAAAATACAGATAGAGGAGATGTTATCCCAAAACTTTTCCTTATGACATAATTTATGAAATCAAATAGAAAAAGTCAAATTATAAGGTATTGATTAATGAAATTATGATGTAGAGTTAGTCCCCGACTTACAATGGGGTTCTGTTCCCACGACTGTGTCCTAATTTGGTTCTGATTTAAGTCAAATACCTCATTTTTTTTTGCTTTGTGTTACCTTTCCCATCTCACCACTACTCAGTAGAACATGGCACATCTCATTTTGCACGGCAGATGAATAGTCATCTCGTTTTTCTAAAGTGAATTGTATTTTTTTCTTTTTTCTTTTACTTTAGATGAAGGTTTACAGAACAAGCTAGCTTCTCATTAAACAGTTAGTACACATATTGTTTTATAACACTGGTTACCAACCCCATGACATGTCAACACTCTCTCTTCTTGGCCTTGGGTTCCCTATCATCAGCTTTCCTGTCCCTCCTGCCTTTCAGTCCTTGCCCCTGGGGTGGTGTGCCCCTTTCGTCTTGTTTTGTTTTATGGGCCTGTCTTTAATCTTTGGCTAAAGGGTGAACCTCAGGAGTAACTTCATTACTGAGCTGAAAGATACCTCTTTTTTTACTTTTCATTATTATTGCCTTTTATTGTCAGTATATTTGTGAATACCATCTTTATGTGCCTCTGGGGGTTGGCATGGGAATGATAACATTAGTGAATTAGGTGATGCAACATTATATGTAGTACATATTTCTAACAATAAGATGTACAAAAAAAAAAAAAAAAGGACGGTCGTAAGTGTGATTCATTGTAACTCAAATACGTTGTTAGTCGAGGACTAATTGACTTGACGGCAATGGGTACCCGTATGTATTTGATGCTATAATATGCAACAAACAAAATAAAGTACGCTCAAGGGCTTACATTGTGATAGTAACTTGAAAAAAATTAGGAAACAAAACTTTATAGTCTGTATAAGAGAAGCTAATAATAGTGGTTACCTTTGAATAGTTGAATAAAGGGTAATTTATTGTCTTCTTTATAATTTTCTATTTTTACACAGTTTTACAATGATAAATTAATGTAGGTATATTTATGTTTTTCTTTCATTTTTAAATAGTAATAAATATCACAATTTTATAATAATACAATATCACATATGCTATTGCCACTGTGCATGAATACAAAAATACTTGGATAAAAATGTTCGTTTCAATAACTCTGATGTTCAGGTTTCTATATTTTTAATTAATTTTGAAATGAAGCACATAGGTTTCAAGTAAGTGTATATTTGACTGTCCTGGCTAAGTTCTAAGCGTGTGTGATGATACTCTTTTTCTATCTTGTTTCTTAGGCAAAATAAAGTTCTGGCACTGCTTAGCTTGTCCAAATGTATCATGAATGTTCCTTGTGATTTTAAGTGCACATCTTGCGGTGGGAAAAACACATTTGCTTAACCTTGCCCAGAGGTGTCTGGGAAGGCAAAAATATTTTGACTTACCAAGTTCCGCAAATATGTTCTGCTTCAAAACTACCTTGAATGTCTGACCAGAAAATAGCCTTTAAAAACCCCATGTTTTTAAGATAATTTGGTTCCATTTTGCAGCCTTGTGGGTCAACAGTGATCTGGTATAAAGGGGAAGGCCACACTCATACTTGAGGCCTCATCTGAACCATGTTCAAACTCGAAATCCATCTAAATCACTCACAGTAAACTCTGGCTATCTTGAATTATCAACAGTAATTTAGGGGCCTTTGAACATCACATACTCCTGTTGTAAAATTTTGAAAGCCATTATTATATGAACAGTATTGAGAAGGTGTCTTAGTTACAGAATGCTGCTGTAACAAAAATACCATAAGTGAGTGGCTTTAAAGAACAGAAATTTATTTTTTCACAGTTCAAGAGGCTAGAAGTCCTATTTCAGTGTGGGGTTCCAGGGGCAGGTACTTCATTGTCTATTTCAGCATCTAACTGCCAGCAGTCCTTGGAATTGCTGGGCTTGTAGATTCGCCTGCCTCTGTCATCATCAGGTAGAGTCTGTCTTCCCCCTCATGAGCTTGCTTCTCTCTGTGTCTATGCTGTTCCTTACATCTCAGCAGTGATTAGGTTTTGCACCCACATGACACTTACGTGGCCTCATTAGCATAACAAAAACTCCAAATGGGAACATATTCACAAGCATAGGGGTTAGGATCCCAACACATATTTTGGGGGAATGATTCAATCCATAACAGGGGGAAATTAAACCCTTTCTTTGTGATGGTAACATAAAAGACAATTGTGAGGCTGAAGAAACACACGTTTTTGTAGATCTAGTATTTTATTCATTTGCAGTTTGAACTCCAGAAAATAGAAAGTTCTCTTGTGTTGTTGTAATCCTTGGATGGTGCAAATGGTTAAGGGTTGGACTATTAACCAAACGACTGGAGGTTCAAACACAGCAGCCCAGAGGTACCTTAGAAAAAAGTTCTGGCAATCTACTTCCCAAAGGTCATAGCCTTGAAAAACCTATGGGGAAGTTCTACTCTGCACACACGGGGTTGTGTGGGTTAGAATCGACTCAAAGCCAACTGACAATAACAACAATTCATGTTGTCCCTGGGGCACTTTCATTTCTCCCTGGCTATTTCATGCCATCCTGAGTGTTTAGCCTAACACCAATACTAGCGTGTTAGACTAGAATGTCTTCCTAACACTGAATATAAATATTTATTTGTTTGGAGCCAAGACAGGAGCAGGCAGTTGGAAGGCATTTGGGGCAAGGAGAAAAATGAAACATTTCTAAAGTGGAATGATAAATTGGGAAGCCCACTGGTCTTTGTTCATGGTTCCTTCCTGGGAGAAAAAAAAAAAAACAAACTAATTGCTAGCACTAATTAAAAATTAAAAGCTGATGGGCTGTCTCCACATTGAGTTTACAGGGTAAGGATAATTCCAATTAGATGTAAGCATGCTTTTAAAAAACCAATTTCTCCTTTCAAAAGGCTTGTATGGGGTATCAAAAACTTTCCAATATGTTAAGTACCAAATATATGGTTGCAATAAAACTCTTTCACTAGGTTAACTACACTCTTTGCTAATAACATTGACTGACACAATCCATGAAAATCACTGCCAGGCTAGATTTTGGCATGTGTACAAAGGTTTTATTGAACACATGCTGCCAATGAAATGTGCCTTGCTTACTCGTAACCAGTTAGCCATGTCTATATATGCATACACCTGGTCCAGAGTCCTCCCTCCATCTCTGCAATCTTTCGAATAGCTAGCTTAGAGTTAACGAAAATACTCTTTTTTTTCTTCCATCTCTATTTTGTTTGTGTTGCTCTACGTGTCTAATGGAGTCCCTGGAGGGTGCAAACAGTTAACATGCTTGGCTACTAACCAAAATATTAGAAGTAGAGTCCACCTAGGAGGTCCATCATAAGAAAGGCCTGACAATCTATTTCCAAAAAAAACTGCGATTGAAAACTCTGTGAAGCACAATTCTATTCCGACACATGTGGGGTTGCCATGAGTTGGAATCAACTGGTTTTTAAGTGTCAGATAATGAGTTTTAATGTGTCAAGTAAAAAACAACAACAAAACTTTTCTCATTTTGCTTCATTAAAAATATGCATTCACAGACCTTGTTAGCTTCTCTGAGTGACTCTGTAATCTCACACTATCAATAGCTTGAGGTCACGACATGTCCACCAGATCAGCAAGTGCAGCGTGGCGTAAATTTGAACAGTGGCTTCAAGGAGTAGCTGAGCCAAGGCATCTTGACCGTTACTGTGTGAGCGGCCCTCTGAGCACAGCTGTGGAAGGGGGCTAGGGATCCCTGAGATTATGGTCTCCAAACTGAGGGTGCACGAAGAGCGGGCAAGATGATCCATTGATGGACAAAATGATTTCTTTCATCCTTTTTAAATGTATATAGTTCAGTATGTTTTATAATATGTTGTTGGGTGCTGTTGAGTCTATTCCACCTCACAGAGATCCAGTGTGACAGAGTAGAATTGCCTCACAGGGCTTTCTTGGCGTGATCTTTACAGAAGGAGGTTGCCATATCTTTTTCCCATGGAGTGGCTGGGTGTGTTCAAACTGACAAACTTTTGGTTATCAGGCAAGAGTTTACCTGTTGCCCACCCAGGATTCTTTGTTTATAATATACCTGAGATGGTTAAGATTGTGTGCCAACTTGGCTGGGCCATGATCCTCAGTGTTTTGGCAGTCGTATAATGTTGTGATCACTTCCCTGTTGAGACCTGATACGTGATCACCCCCGTGATGGGATCTGCTGAGAGTAGCCAAACAGTTGAAGGGGCATTTCCTTGGGCTTGGGGCCTGTGTAGAGTGTGGGCAGACATTCAGGCAGGGCTCAAGGGCTTTTGCTTGTTCTGGATCCTCCAGCTGGCTTCTGTTGGTCTGACCTCCGGTTCTTGGGACTTGAGCTAGCAGCTTACCTGCGGTCTCATCTGCTGATCTTAGGATTCATAGATCTTTACAGCCTGTGAAAAACAGCCCTGCTCTCCAGCCTGCTGATCTTGGGTTCACCAGCCCCTGTGGCTACGTGAATCAGGAATAGCCCCTTTTCTGACCCATGGCCTTGGGATGTTACAGCTTCTATAACCACATTAAGTCATTTCCTTGATATAAAACTCTCTCTCTCTCTATATATATATATTTATATGCTTTACTGTTTTTGCTTCTCTAGAGAACCCAGCCTAAGACAATACCCATTGCTGTGGAGTTAATTTTGACTCATAGTGACCCTATAGGGCAGAGTAGAACTAATTTACAAATAAAATATATATATTTACAAATAAAACTATATATATAGTTGGCAATATTTATTTTATTTTATTTTTACAGATGGAAACACAATCAGAAAGTTTAGAGAACATAACCTGGCAGTTTTAAACTTTTATTTTCTAATCTCAATCCATGCTTATTGATTGCTTATCAATATCAGGAAATTGAATTTCTTAATTTGTATTTGAATATTGCAAATGAGACTTTTTTCTCCTATGTCAAGCTCAGAATGAGCATTCAGGCTGGCACAAGTCAGCCTAAGATTATCTTCTCTTAGAAGAAACACTGTCCATATCTGATTAAAAAAAAAAAAAAAAACCCACTCCTTCAGAGGGTCATAGCAGCAGGGAGTTGCATTCTCTGCTTTAGGCAGACTGAGCAACAGCCAGTAAGTAGATGTCCAAGGAAGTGAATGGAGTCTGTCATCTTCCAGAGTCTGGAAGCACAGCTCACAAAGGTCAGGCTACAAGCAGGGTGCTCAAGCTGCAGGTCCATCCACGCAACAGGGCTCCTCTGAAGATCTGGGTTGGAGGCCAATGCCTGCTTAGAAGGAGTGAGGATCCAGAACACCGAGGTGGGGGCTCTGGCTAAAATGAAACCCACCTGGAAATGGGGCCCAGAAGAAATATTAGAGTTTATCTTCCATCCTTTATTCATGTTTGTTGAGAGCTTCCATGTTCTGGGCGAACTAAGTGTGGCTACAGTGGGGAGCAAAATGAACACAAATCCTGTCTAGACGTTTGCCTTTTAGAGGAAAGTCAAGCATTAATCAAATCATTAGGCTAATAAATAGAGAAAGAAGTGGCTTAATTCTTCTAGAAGAATACACAATAACAGTAACTGGCTCACAACTTTGTGTTAGGGAAGGGGTGCTGAGGTGCTATCCAACACCACCACTGTAACATTATGTAATTTGCAAAAAAGAAAAAAAAAAAACCAGTTACACAAATTGTGACCCTATGTCGTGATTCCTTGTATTTTGCTTTTATATAATAATCTTTTCTTTTTTAATGTATGAAAATAGAAATAAACACAAAAAAGAAGACAAGAACCATGTAGGGACCTAACCCAATATCAATCATTTATTCAATAAATTTAATATATTTCAGCATTGAAGAAAGGGGTTCTCAGGAAACTTACCTTCTAGTGAGATAAACAAAAAACAAAGAGACAATGTGGTTACACATTGTGGTAAGTACGTGAAGAACATAAAATGGTGTGAAGTTGTTGAGTAGACTTGGAGAGTTGGGGGCTACTATAACCGAGTGGTCAGGGAAGGCATCTCTGCAGAAGTCATATTTGACTTGAGACCTGGAAGATAAGTAGGACTGAGATGTCAAACAGTTGGAGGAAGAATGTTCCAGGCAGAAGCAAAAGCAAGTGGCTACAAAACCCCTAAAGCAGAGATAATATTAGCATGATGAATAGCAATCTGAATGATCTATGTCCCTCCTCCCTGCCATTCTCCCCACTTTCTTTCCATGTCTTCTGCAAGGACAGAAGGTCAAAGATGTACCGGCATTGATGCAATTCTAGCGACCAGCCTGGCCTCCTTAGAATCCCAGTACCCTCGGGTGTAACTGGTCTGTATGTGGGAACCAAACTGAAGCTACAAGTGGGAAATCAACTCGTTTTATTTTCAGAGAGCTTGAGGAATATGGAACGAAGCAGAACACCCCAAACTGAAAGTTGATCTGACCATCTGGAAGAGTCGTCTCTACAGAAGAACATGTTGGTAGCCTGGACAGCATGTCTAGTAGGAATTGGTGGACAAGTTTTATGAAATGATTGAGAAGTGGCAACAACAACAGGGTGTTTAGAAACTGCCCCTTCCATGGAGAAGACATCTAAGCGAGGCTAGAGCTGAGAGGCTGACAGAGATTGTGTCCATGATGATGGCACTCTGATGAATAAGAAGGAAGAATTGAAGGAATTCCAGTTAGCAGCTTTAAAATAGAGCTTTCAATTTGTAAAAGTCCCCAATTTATTCTAGTTTGCTACCTCCACTTGAGTAATTCCAAAGGAGGCAGTATCCATCACAACGTGAAATGCTGGGTTTTGATAACTGGAGAAGGCTTGCTGATTTCTTCAAAGCGCAAAACTGTGAAACTCCAAGGGTTTTATTTATCCCTCTCATATCTCTGCTGACAAGCAACATGGGAGGTGTGGAAAGACTTTAAAATGTTTAAAATGAGAAAACAGAGTCCCCAAATGATATCCTTCACATGTGCAATTCGATGGAACTTTATTTTTGCCAAATTTCTCTTCTTTCCCCCAGCCTCTCACTAATTTGCCTTTAGTATCTGATCTTTTCCTTTTTCTCTTTTCCATTTCTTATGACTCTCCCCTATCCTGCTATTTCATGAGTAGGGAAAACACCTTTATATTCTAAATGGTCCTGTTCTTGCTTTTTCTATGCGTGGGCACATGCGCTCACGGGCTTTGGTGTTGGAGGGACAGCTTCAAATGCAGACTCAGCACATGTTGACTATTAGAATTTGAGTTGTTACTCATCTTTTCTGAGTTTCGTTTCTAATTCCCAATGAAATAGAGAAAAATCTTACCCTTCCCAGGGCTTTCTGCAGGACAGAGAAATTATATATTTAAAGGGACTAACATAGCCTACTAGTCCCTTGGTTATGCAACTGGTTAATTTGCTTAGCTGCTAACCAAAAGTCTGAAGTTTTGAATTCACTCAGAGGTGCCTTGGGAGAAAAACCTAATGACCTACTTCTGAACATTCAGCCGCTAAAAACCCTATGGAGCACTGGTCTACTCTGACACACGAGGGACGGACAGGAGTTGGAGTTGACTAGAAGGCAACTGGTTACTGGTTAACATAGACTAAAACTCAGCACCAAGGCAATATATTCCGAGGCTTTGACTGTATTGTTTAAATTCACAATTAAAGGAGATGTCTCATTTAACACTTAACACAAATTCTGGGTTTCACTCTTCCTTAATTTTTCATTTTCTTCAGGGTCTTCCACTTACATAGGTGTTGAGATGCAAACCTCATAAAGCCAGGACCTGGGAGGTAGTTTTATTTAGGTTTGTGTTCCAGGGTTTTTGGATTTTGTAGACAAAATAAGGCTTCCTAGATTAAAATGACATCTGTGATTGAGGGAATTTACCAGGATACAACATTTTATGGCTCTGTGCCATTCAAAAATCTGAATGTTTTCTTCTTACTTGTATAGTTTTGGCACCCATTCGTAGTTGTTCTGGAGAGAGATGTAATTTTGACAGAGACAGACCGCACATAGAAATCCACTGACCTACAAGGACTTAGGGAAAAAATTCTTTGCTAGAGAGGAAGAGTTTACCAAGATATTTGGGCAAAGAAACCTGCTCCAGATGTTTAAAACCTAACTTGGAACCTCATTGACCCAGAATGAGAAGGTTTCCATACAGGGATTCAGAGGGGACTTTTAAAGACAAAGCGGTCTGTCTTAGTCACCTAGTGCTGGTTGTTGTCTCTTGGTGGTATGAGGTCTCCAAGTCTCTCTGCTCATGTCTCTTTTATATCTCAAAAGAGATCAACTCAAGATATTACCTAATCTTGCAGAGTGAGTCCTGCCTCATTAACATTAACATAACTGCCTCTGATTCTGCCTTATTCATATAGTAGATTTAGGATTTATAGCACATAGGAAGATCACAGCTGATGACAAAATGGTAGACAATCACACAATACTGGGAGTCATGGCCTAGCCAAGTTGACACACATTTTAGAGATACACAATTCAATCCATAACAGGGCCTCTCTTGCATTAAACCAATTATTTCTCTTTTCATACCTACTTCCTGTTGGAATCTGTATAAATTAGTTGGCTGGCTATGTATTTCTATCTGTATCTATTCCTATATTGTAATTGTACATTTTAAAACTCATTCCCTTCAAAAATGCATCTGCCAAAAATGGAAATGAACAAGTGTTGCTGAGGATGTGGAGAAATTGGAAACCTTGTGCATTACTGGTGCAGCTGCTGTGGAAAACAGTGAGGCAGTTCCTCAAAAAGATAAACATAGAATTACCAAATGTCCCAGAAATTCCACTCCAAGTTTGTACGCAAAAGACTTGAAAGTAAGACTCCAGCAGCTACTTTGTATACCAGTGTTCACTGCATCGTTATTCACGACAGCCAAAAGGTGGAAACAACCAGTGTCCATCAACAGATCAACGGATAAATAAAATGTAGTACCATATTTTTATGCAAATAATGCATGCATTATACATTTTTTTGCCAATCTCAACTACCCCTCATGCATTACTTTCCCAGGTGCTATGTGCGTTCTGTGTGTGTCTACATTATTTATGTGGGCATGTTATTTGTAAAAAAAAACCTACCATATATCCATACAATAGATTATTTAGTCATAAAGAGAAATTAAATTCTGATACATTCTACAACATGGATGAACCTTGAAGAAATTATTCTGAGTGAAATAAGTCAGACACAAATGACAAAAATTGAAAAGTCAAATGCATAGAGACTCAAGTTTATTAGTAATTACCAAGGTTTGGTGCGGTGGGGGGTGAATTGGGAGTTATGAGGTGAAAGACTTGAAAATGGACGGTGGTGAAAATTGCACAACAAGGCAAATGTAACTAATGTCATGGAATTGTTAACTTTATGATGGTTGAAATGGCAAATTTTTGTTATATGTATTTTATTACAATAAAATTATATTTAAAAATGCATTTTCCAAAATAGGGGTAAATCTTCATGATGTTGGTTTTGGCAGTGGTTTCTTAGATATGATCCAAAAGCACAAGCAACAGGAACAAAAAAATAAATTGGGCTTCATCAAAATTAAAAAAACAACAAAAAAATTGTGCATCAAAGGACACTACCAAGAAACTGAAAAGATAACCCAGAGAATGGGAGAAAATATTTGCAACCCTATGTCTGATACCACCACTATCTGTCAGTTTGTCTTGCTGTGGTGGCTTGCATGTTGCTATGATGTTGAAAGCTATATTCAAATACCAGCCAGGTAACCCATGGTGGCCAGATTTCAGTAGATCTTCCAGACTAAGACAGACTAGGAAGAAAGGCTTGGTGATCTACTTCTAAAAACAAGCCAATGAAAGCACTATGGATCACAACAGAATATCGTCTGATATAATGCAGTAAGATGAGCACCCTAGGTTGGAAGGCACTTAAAATACATAGTGGCCACAACAATGGACTCAAATACAAAGATCATGAAGATGGCAGAGGACTGGGCAACATTTTATTCTGTTGTACATGGGGTTGCTGTCAGCTGGAGCCGAATTGACAGCAACCAACAACAACAACATATGCGGAATGAATTAGCTGGGATCACAAACTAGGTTTTGAACCCACCAGCCCATTGGTGAAGGATGGAGGTTGAACTGCCCAGATTCAAAACATTCAAAGAAAGAAAGAGTGGTACAGAGCAATAAAAGGAAAAGGGAGGGAAGAAGGTAAGGAAGGAGGGGGAAGGAATGGAGGAGGGAGAAAGGAAGGATGGAATGGAGGGAGGGAGGGAGAACCGAAGGAAGGGAGGGAGAACCGAAGGAAGGGAGGGAGGGAGAGAGGGAGGATGGAAGGGTGGGAGGATGGAAGGGAGGGAGGGAGGAAGGAAAGAGGGAAGGAAGAAATACACCCAGATTTAGAGTTTGACTCCTCTGCTTTTCAACAAAGGAGCCCTGGTGGTGCAATGAGTAAGAGCTCAGCTGCTAACCAAAAGGTCAATGTTTCAAACCCACCAATGGCTCCATGGAAGAAAGACCTGACAATCTGCTCCCGTAAAAATTACAGCCTAGGAAACCCTATGGGACAGTTCTATTCTGTCACATGGGGTCGCTATGAGTCAGAATGTCTCAATGGCACACAATAACCACAACATATCTGAAAATCTAGAATCTATAAAGAACACTTACAGTTCAACAACAAAACAATAAACGACCTGTCATGGATTGAATTATGTCCCCCCAAAAATGTGTGTATCAATTTGACTGGGCCATGATTTCCAGCATTGTATGGTTGTCCTCCGTTTTATTGTAATTTTATGTTAAAAAGCATTAGGCTGGGATTGTAACACCGCCCTTACCCAGGTCACATCCCTAATCCAATGTAAAGGCAGTTTCTCTGGGGTGTGGCCCGCACCAACTTTTCTCTCTCAAGAGATAAAAAGGAAAGGGAAGTGAGCAGAGAGAGGGATCTCATACCACCAAGAAACCAGTGCCAGGTGCATAGTGTGTCCTTTGGACCTGGGGTCCCTGTGTAGAGAAGCACCTACTCTGGGGGAAGATTGATGAGAAGGCCGACAGAGAGAGAAAGCCTTCTCCTGGAGCTTACACCCTGAATTTGGGCTTTCAGCCTACTTTACTGTGAAGAAATAAATTCCTCTTTGTTAAAGCCGTCCACTTGTGGTATTTCTGTTACAGCAGCACTAGATGACCAACACGCACGTGAAAGGAAGATCAACAACTTTAGTTGTCACTAAAATGGTTATACTAATTTAAAAAAAAAAGCAAGTGTTGGTGAGGTATGAAACAATTGGAATCCTTATAAATTGCTGGTGGGAATGTAAAATGGTGCAGCCTTTGGGGATAACAGTTTGTGTTCAAAATGTTAAACATAAAATTACCATGTTGTTGTTGTTAGGTGCTGCTCGGTCACTTCTGATTCATAGTGACACTATAGAATGGAGTAGAACTGTCCCGTAGGGGTTCCTAGGCTGTAATCTCTATGGGAGCAGATTGCCAGCTCTTTTCTCCCAAGGAACAGCTGGTGGATTTGAACCTTCAAGTTTTTGGTTAGCAGTCATATAATGGATTATTATTCAGTCATCAAAAGGTATGAAGTACTGGTACGTGCTCCAACATGGAAGAACCTTGAAAACATTGTACTAAATGAAAGCAGCCAGACATAAATGGCCATATAGTATATAATTCCATTTAAATGAAATGCCCAGAAGTGGCAAATCCATGAAAACAGAAGGCATATTAGTGGCTTCCAGGTGCTGGGGGGAGGGACAAATGGGGAGGGACTTCTTAAGGTATGTAGGCTTTTCTTTTGGGGTGAAGGGAATGTTCTGGAAATAGATGGTGTTTACAGCTGCACAGCAATGTGAACATACTAAATGCCACTGAATGATACACTTTAAGATGTTTAAAATGGTGAGTATAATGTTATTTAAATTTTATCTCAATTAAAAAATGCATCTACCACAGGCAAAATTACGTATATTCAGATCAGCTGGGGTTGAGGGATGGCTTTGGCGAAAAAGATGAGTAGGTTCAAGTTTACTTCTGCTTCCATTTATTGAGTGTATTCTGCTTTGTGGTACGCTAAATGCAACTGGTGATATCGTGGATGGTGCTTCAGTGGTAGTGATGTTCTTTTTGAGCTTCCTGAATGGATACATAGCGTTTTGTAATCTATGGTAACCCATGGTCATGCTAAATATTTAGCACTTAGTATGTTATGTGCTCAGTTGGAGCTCTGGTAGCGCAGTAGTTAAGAGTTCCACTGCTAACCAAAAGCTCAGCAATTCAAATCCACTAGACACTCTTTGGAAACTCTCTGGGGCAGCTCTACTCTGTCCTATAGGGTTGGAGGTGTGAAACAATTGGAATTCTCATAAATTACTGGTGGAAATGTAAAATGGTGCAGCCATTGGGGATAACAATTTGTGTTCAAAATGTTAAACGTAAAATTACCATGTTGTTGTTTTTAGGTGCCATACAGTCGGTTCTGACTCTTAGCGACACTATAGAACTGAGTAGGACTGTCCTAGGTTTCCTAGGCTGTAATCTTTATGGGAGAAGATTGCCAGGTCTTTTCTCCCAAGGAACAGCTGGTGGGTTTGAACCTTCAAGTTTTTGGATAGCAGTCATATAATTATTATTCAGTCATCAAAAGGAATGAAGTACCGGTACATGCTCCAACATGGATGAACCTTGAAAATATTACGCGAAGCGAAAGCAGCCAGAATTTCTGTAAATGTAGACAGAAATGTGGGACTTCAGAGATTCAGTGGACTTGCTTCATTCATTCATTTATGAATGCACTGAATAGCAGCAATTCTAGCATCAAATATCTGAAAAACACATAAACCAAGAGATATGTTATTTATTGTTATGGATTGAAATGTGCTCACAAAGAGATATGTTGAAGTTCTAACTCCTAAACCTGTGAATGTGACCTTGTCTAGGGAAATAGAGTTTTTTTTTTTTTTGGTGCGGATATTATATGTTAAGTTATTAAGGTACACTGCTGGATGGGTCCTAATCCCTCTGAGTGATGTCTTATAGAAGAAGAAATTAGACAAGGAAACAGTTACACAGGGGGAAGACAAATGCCATGTGGAGATACATCTTCAAGCCACGAAATGCCAAGAAACACCTGGGGCCACCAGAAGCTGGAAGAGAAAAGAAAGACCTTCCCCTCGAGCCTTCTGAGAGAGCAGGCCCTGCTGATGCCCTGAATTTGGCCTTTTAGCCTCCCGAACTGTGAGGTAACAAAATTTCTGTTCTTTAAAGCCACCCGATGTGGTATTTTGTTATAGCAACTCTAGGAAACTAAGACATTTATGTTAGTAATCTTTAAAATAACAAGAAGAAGAACAATGTAGTGTCTTTCCATTACTTGGGTGTGTACTCCCATTGAACCGTTTGTAATGACGAACTGGAGAATAACAGGTTTCCTTTGGCAAAGCATGGGCATGACCCAGGGGCACATCTGAGAGGAAAGGAACCAGTGGACTTTCTTCATGATGATCTTTGTGTTCTCCAAAGTGACTGAGCATCAAATACTGAGGGGAGGAAAAAAGAATAAAAAACTTCTCTCTTCTGTATGTGACTGAATTCGCTGCTACCTCTGTCTCACATATAAATATCACAAGCAGCCACGGAGCTACTGCCTGGTTGAACGATCCCCTTTACAAGCCTCTTTCTAGGTTTTTGAGTAAAGGTTTCCCTTATTAATTTTACCAGCCAGCGTTCACTTAGCATTTGCTTTGAGGCGTAATTGACAGGCCGGGTGACACCCGCCTGAGAGAGAGCCATAAATCAGAAATAATTTCCAAAATTGGCTGAGGGGCTGAAGTGTTGAATAGGCAAATACAGGTAAAAATCTCTTTATTAGGGCTGACAGGGACAGCAAATGTCAGCGAAGTGTTTCCTAATGTACTGGGTGAGATTAATTTTGGGGCTCTTCCTGAGCTGGTTTTATGTTGTGTGTTCCCTAACAAGTGGGCTGTGAAGGGCTCCACGGGAGGCAAGGGGAGGAGCTGTAACTGAAGAGGGAGCTAACTCCAGAAAGGCAGGGTGCTCCATTTCTGTAGCATTCCCTTGTTCCAGGAAAATCTGTCTTCTACCTTAGCTTCTATTTGCATTTTGCATCTTTAGTGAAGAAGAGCTATAAGTCAAGATCCAAAGAACTTGGCAGGATAATGAAGCCAAACAGGGTGTCCGAAGGAAAGAAATCATCCCCTGCATGGGTGCTAAAGAAAACTTCCATGAAAATGAAGCTTTGGGAAGGTGGAACTAAAAATGTGTATAAACTCAGTAAAGAAAAAAAAAATTAATATGGGTTAAATTAATCTTTTTTTAATTTTAATTTTTTATTGGAGCAAATATACACATAAGTTGTTTATCTTTTCAACAACCTTCATATGTACGATTCAGTGGCATTAGTTGTGTTATCCTGTCTTTCAACCATTAGCATTATCTGTTTCCAAATTTTCCCAGTGTCCTTAATGAAGCTCAATGTCCCTTAAGCTTATAGTAATGCAATTTTCCTCTCTCAAGTTCAGTTCCATGGTGATTTGGGCATAGGCCCTTTCCACCCACCTTTATAGGGCTCTAAAATTTCACCATTTTGTAAAATGTGTACACAGATGCTTGTGCCATGAAATTAAAACAAAAAAGTGTATTTTTTTCCCTCTCCAAATGTCTCTATTTAAAGATATTTTCTAAGTTATAATTGACATCAGCAAGATGAAAAAAACAGAAAATAGGGTGAAATTTATAGGTTGGAAAATATTACATACCAGTACATTCTAAAACGTTATAAAGTAGTAACTTATTAATCCCATTCTGGAAGATTCTCCTTCTAACAGCTTATAACAGAGATCAGACTACAGAATTTAATATGTAGATGTCATTAAGAAGGCTTATTTTTAGAAATTTCAGGAAAGAAGATATTTACTACTTAACACTAAACCAAAGCTGAATAAAATCGATTGCGGTCAAGTCGATTCCAACTCATAGTGAGTCTATGAGACGTAGTAGAGCTGCCCCATAGGGTTTCCAAGGAGTGGCTGGTGGATTCAAACTGCTGACCTTTTGGTCAGCAGTTGAGTTCCTAACCACTGTACCACCAGGGCCCCAGCTAACACTAGGAATATAATAAACATTTTTTTTTTTAATTTTTATTGTCCTTTAAGTGAAACTTTACAAATCAAGTCAGTCTCTCACACAAAAACTTAAATACACCTTGCTACATAATCCCAGTTGCTCTCGCCCTAATGAGGCAGCCCACTTCCTCCCTCCACTCTCTCCTTTCGTGTCCATTTTGCCAGCTTCTAACCTCCTCTACCCTCTCATCTCCCCTCCAGGCAGGAGATGCCAACATAGTCTCAAGTGTCCACCTGATCCAAGAAGCTCACTCCTTACCAACATCCCTCTCCATCCCATTGTCCAGTCCAATCCCTGTCTGAAGAGTTGGCTTTGGGAATGGTTCCTGTCCTGGGCCAACAGAAAGTCTGGGGGCCATGACCACTGGGGTCCTTCTAGTCACAGTCAAGCCATTAAGTCTGGTCTTTTTACGAGAATTTGGGATCTGCATCCCACTACTCTCCTGGTCCCTCAGGGGTTCTCCGTTGTGTTTCCTGTCAGGACAGTCATATGCTGTAGCTGGGCATCATCTAGTTCTTCTGGTCTCAGGCTGATGTAGTCTCTGGTTTACGTGGCCCTTTCTGTCTCTTTGGCTCATAATTACCTTGTGTCTTTGATGTTCTTCATTCTCTTTTGATCCAGGTGGGTTGAGACCAACTGATGCGTCTTAGATGGCTGCTTGCTAGCGTTTAAGACCCCAGACAACACTCTCCAAAGTGGGATGCAGAAGGAATATAATAAACTTTTAACAAATTTTGAGGGCCATATCCCTGGGCAAGCAAAACATACCTGGGTACGAAAATGTTGAGCAGCTACCAATATTTGGCACCAATTATATGTCAGACACTTTAGTAGGTACTGTGCGTATTTAATTTAATACAAAGCAAGGCAGGAATTTGTATTAAATTCAGTACGGGTAACAGAAGCACAAAGTAACAGTGATTTAAATAAGAAGTTATTTCTTTGAAATGTTATTGTGTAAAGATGAGTAACACAGAATGGTGGTTCCGCATCTCAGAGTTCCAAGGGTCCAGGAGCCTTTCAGCTAACCAATTCACTCCCCCTCGTGTGTGTTTCTCTCCCTCAGAGTCCAAGATGGCAGGTAGAACCCTAGCATCTCATCTGCATTTTGGGCATCAAGATAGAGGAAGAGATGAAAAAGGAAGGTTAAGAGTGTGGGCCAATTCTCTTTGTAGAACATTTCTAGAAAGTTAGCTATATGACAGTTCACACCTCGTTCATCTGAATTTAACTGCGAAAGACGTCTGAGAATTATAGCTTTAATTCTGGGCAGCCTTGTGTCCAGCTAAAATCAGGGCATCTCTTACTATAGAAGAGAGCAAAAATGAATATTGGCTGACAGTTAGCAGTCTCTGGCATAATATTGGAGCCCTGGGGGCACAGTGGTTAAGGGCTTGGCTGCTAACCAAAAGGTTGGTAGTTCAAATCTACCAGCCACTCCTTGGAAACCCAATGGGGCAGCTATACTCTGTCTTATAGGGTCGCTATGAGTCAGAATCTACTCGATGACAATCGGTTTGTTTTTTTTGGTTTGGACATAATATTGATTCCCTCATTTTATGAGTTAGAAAACAGACTCTCATAGAGGTTAAATAATTTCCCCTAGCTTAAAACTAGTAAGCATTTCCAAAGTATTCCTCTCATTTTGCCATAATGGATAAAAAAGATAAGGACCCAATTAAATATCTCATGCTCTGTCAATTAAATTCAGTCCAATCCAACTAATTTTAAAACCGTATATCCTGTGTTTACCAGAAGCCAGAAACAATTTTGGGCATTGGGTACAGTGCTGCTTATGAGAAGACATAGGGAACACAAAAGTGGATGAAAATGTAGATATGTTAAATCTTTATAGCATGTCTTTGGATGAAATGTAGGTGAACAAAATAAATATAGACCAAATCAGGGGATGACTAGGGGGAAGTGGACACAGCTTTATCTTGGAAACTCTCATTTTCTCAGAAGCCCAGGGAGCTATGCGCTCACTTCGGTCATCTGTTTTGTAAAACTGGCGAAATTAAACTACGTTGACAGGAATGGGCTAAGACTTCTCTCTCTTGTCCATACGACTTTACTTTTTTTCACATATTTTTCTTATATTAGGTAGCATTGGAGTGGTCCCAGTCATTGTGGGAGCCTAACTTAGGGAGTGAGCTGGGAATGCGTTTAGCCTGGTTTTATAGGGACACGTGTATGTGATTCACTGTTACTTCTGTGCGTAGTTAATTTATTGTTAGTGCTCCTAGTGTAGGAATGGCTTCATGTATGCCCTTATAAGTAGTCTAAGAAGTGATCACACGAATAAGCTGGAAAAGATCAATTTTTGGTGATATGACATAAACCATTCACATTGAATAAGCTACTCATTATATTTTACGACAAGGAGGCAAACTGGTTAATGAGTATTGTCAAAGAATACTTAATTCTGAAGGAAAATTGAAATTGCTAAAATAGTTCATATAATGAAAGGCGTTAAGAAGGGTTTCCCCAAGTTTAACAATTTAAAATTTTACATGAAATTACCAGTAATGAGAATGGTGAAACTGAAAAATATTTCTCTAAACATTTTGTCATTTAAAAACACTAGTTTCCACCACCAGGCTAAAAGAACAACTAGTTTATTTTTCAGATATCTCTGTTGAAAAAGATACTACAAAACTGTGGTCCTATACACGTTCAAATAATATACAGACAGAAATCTAGGGAGAAAGTATTATAGAAATGATAGACTGTTATTTTGGAAAGTTTTTGTTAATTTTTGAAATGTTTTGTTTATGGTATTTGTTAAATTTTTAAAAATTTCCTATTTGCTGTGATTCTTTTTCTCCTTTTAAATAAATATTCCACTTTATACCTACTAGTATATTAATTTTTCCCCTCCTCAGAGGAAAAAAAAAACAGAAAACAAAATATCTGTTGCCTTCGAGGTGATTCCAACTCATAGCAACCCTACAGGACAAAGTAGAACTGCCCCATAGGGTTTCCAAGGAGCACCTGGTGAACTGGAACAGCTAACCTTTTGGTTAGCAGCTGTAGCTCTGTACCACTAGGCCACCAGGATTTCCTTTCTCAGAGAAGACTCCCAAAATTGTATAAGCTTTGGAGCTAACAAAACTGGGCCCCCTATGAGCATAATTAGCCACAATGGAAGTCAGAATGTGACTGGCAGGCCTTCTACTAGCTACACGGTGGGGTGAGGGTTTGCAAGTTTAGACAAGCTCCCATACCTATTGCTGGGAGTCGATTCTGACTTATAATGACCCTATAGGACAGAGTAGAACTGCCCCGTAGGATTTCCAAGGAGCAGCTGGGGGACTGGAACTGCCGACGTTTTGATTGACAGCCGAGCTCTTAACCACTGCACCAGGAGGACTCCTTAGACAAGCTGGGACACAGACAAATTGCTTTGAGTGGGGAAAAGAGATTGAAGGGGTGTCCAGCAATGAGATGACTGAAGCCTGCAAGACTGAGGTGGAAAAGGGAGAGAGGGAAATCCTGGCTTCTGTGAGGCTGAGGAAAAACAACAACAAAAAGTTTAGGAAGAAATCTTTAATAGGGACAAGGGGACACAAGTGCTCTTCCTTGCTCTGTGTACACCTCATCTTCATCCCTCCTGGGAGTCTTCATAAAAACATACATGGCTTTCCAATGTTTTGGTACAAGTGGATTCTTCATGGTGAATGCATTTTTTTTAATGCAGATTCATCATATTTGACCCCTTGAGAAAACTGAGACAGAGGAGGAGTCCTAGATAAAGCAGAAACAACCACAAACAAACAAACATGTTATAGGAACAGAGGGAAGGGAAAGATCAAATGAGGGAGTTGGGACAGGAGATATAGAAATGTAGAAAGTTCAGAACCTCCAGCTGCTCCGTGGAAGAAAAGACCTGGTAATCTACTCCAGTGAAGCTTGTTAAAGTGTGCCCTGGAGTTGATTACAGCCTAGGAAACCTTATGGGACAGCTCTACTCTGTCCTATAAGGTTGTGCTATGAGTCTGAATCAACTCCAGGGCACACAACAACGTCATATACAGGAGACGGTATTTCTCTCTGCCCGAAAGCTTTCTTTTACTGAAATAAGAACTCACGCAAACCACACAAGGTTATACGGGGAGATGCAAGGAACAAGTGCATTTCTATAGGTTGCTTTTAGAAAAAAAAAAAGGTATTACATTTAGGTCTATCAATCTGATGTCTTTGTCTTGGTTTCAGTTAACTTCAAAATATCAGAAAGGTAAACGAGAAAAACGTACCCAAATGGTTTTATTTAGTTACTTTATCGGTTGTTACAAGAAGTAGAATATTAGTATCTTATTTAAAGTATATTTTGATGATATGAAGAGGAAAGGAAACGAAGGAAAAAAGCATCTAGTCACAGAGCCATTAGTTGGAAGTCTAGACTGAGACTGGGCTGGAAGTTCTACACACTGTTGCTGATGGTGACTGAAATCTTTGGATGGCATAGAGAGTAGCTATTTTTGAGGAATTTTTTTTTTTTTTTTTAAGGATTATAGGCAATTTTTTATTGTCTTCTTTGTACTTTCCATATGTTCTACATTTTCTGTAAAAATGATGCCATAATTTTATAATTTAAAAATATTATTAAATAAAAAAGGCAAGAAAAAGTACTCATTGTTACATTCAGATGATGACAGTGTGCAATTTCTTTATATTTGCTATACATTTTAAAAGTTTTCTAAAATTAGTGTTATTATTTTTCAAATTACAAGATAAAAATCAAAGTTATGAAAGGAAATGTACTAACAAATATGCCCAGACATGATCAGCAATAATCTCTAGGAAGTAGCATTGTAAGTGATTTATATAAAGTTCATCTTTAAATGCAAAAAAAAAAAAAAAAAAAACACACACAGCCTTTTTGCCTCTAGTTTTCCTTTTTTTTTTTTTTTTTTTAATCGAATTTATTGAGAGATACTTTATACTAAATAACATGTACATGTTTTGGCAAATATTTACAGTCATATACCCAGCACCCAAATCAATTGTTTTTCTTGTTGTAAGGTGCCATCGAGTCGGTTCTGACTCACAGTGACTCTATGCACAACAGAACAAAACACTGCCCGGTCCTGCGCCATCCTCACAATCATTGTTATGCTTGAGCTCATTGTTGCAGCCACTGTGTCAATCCACCTTGTTGAGGGTCTTCCTCTTTTCCGCTGACCCTGTGCTCTGCCAAGGATGATGTCCTTCTCCAGGGACTCATCCCTCCTGACAACATCTCCAAAGTATGGAAGACGCAGTCTCACCATCCTTGCCTCTAAGGAGCATTCTGGCCGCACTTCTTCCAAGACAGATTTGTTTGTTCTTTTGGCAGTCCATGGTATATTCAATATTCTTTGCCAACACCACAATTCAAAGGCGTCAACTCTTCTTCGGTCTTCCTTATTCATTGTCCAGCTTTCACATGCATATGATGTGATTGAAAATACCATGGCTTGGGTCAGGCACACCTTAGTCTTCAGGGTGACATCTTTGCTCTTCAACACTTTGAAGGGGTACTTTGCAGCAGATTTGTCCAATGTAATGCATCTTTTGATTTCTTGACTGCTGCTTCCATGGCTGTTGATTGTGGGTCCAAGTAAAATGAAATCCATGACAACTTCAATCTTTTCTCTGTTTATCATGATGTTGCTCATTGGTCCAGTTGTAAGGATTTTTGTTTTCTTTATGTTGAGGTGCAATCCATACTGAAGGCTGTGGTCTTTGATCTTCATTAGTAAGTTCTTCAAGTCCTCTTCACTTTCAGCAAGCAAGGTTGTGTCATCTGCATAACACAGGATGTTAATGAGTCTTCCTCCAATCCTGATGCCCCGTTCTTCTTCATATAGTCCAGCTTCTCGGATTATTTGCTCAGCATACAGATTGAATAGGTATGGTGAAAGAATACAACCCTGATGCACAGCTTTCCTGACTTTAAACCAGGAAATCAGTATCCCCTTGTTCTGTCTGAACAACTGCCTCTTGATCTATGTAAAGGTTCCTCTTGTGCACAATTAAGTGTTCTGGAATTCCCATTCTTCACAGTGTTATCCATAGTTTGTTATGATCCATACAGTGGAATGCGTTTGAATAGTCAATAAAACACAGGTAAACACCCTTCTGGTATTCTCTGCTTTCACCCAGGATCCATCTGACATCAGCAATGATATCCCTGGTTCCACGTCATTAATATCACACGCAAGCAAAATTTTGCTGAAGATCATTCAAAAACGGCTGCAGCAGTATATTGACAGGGAACTGCCAGAAATTCAGGCTGGTTTCAGAAGAGTACGTGGAACCGGGGATATCATACCCAAATGAATATATAGGGCATATTCATCACCCTGGAAAATTCTCTGCACTGCTTCCTTGTCAATTTCCCCAAAGACCGAGAGACAACCACTTTATTTCCATTACCACTGAGTACTTTCACTCTTTGTGAACTTCAGATAAACAGAACCATACAGCCTGCATTCTTTTGTGTTTGGTATCGTTGACTCAGTATGTTCTTAGTTTTTATACATGTTCTTATATATAATAACAGTTCATTTTTTTATTACTAAATGTTATTCCAGTGTATAAGTAATGACATTTTTTTTTAAAATCAATTCTTCTGTTGATGGATATTAATCAGCCCCTGTCCTCCCAGTTTTTGGCTATTGGGGAGAAAGCTACTATGAACATTCAAATGCTTTCTTTTTCTTAATTAAGTAAATATCTAAGAGGTAGAATTGCTTTTCTGTGGATTAACTTTTTTAGAAACTTCCAAAAGTTTTCCAGACTTTCCAAATGTAAGTCCCAGGTGTTTTACAATATCTCCAACTCTTGATGTTGTCAGTCTTTATAATTTCAGCCATTCTGCTGAAATGATATCTCATTACGGTTTTAATTTGCATTTCACTGATGATTAATGAACTTGAGCACATTTTCTCATACCTATTAGCCACATACGTATCTACTTTTGTGAAGTATCTCTTCAAGTCTTTTGCCTATTTATTGTTCTGTTGTTTGTCTCTCATTGCTGAGTAATATGAATTCTTTAAATATATATACACCTACATATGTATATATACTTATATACATATGTAGGTGTATATATATGTATATTTTCTGTCCCTGACTTGCTTTTTTATTTTCTTAATGGTATTTTTTAAAGACGGTTTTTGATTTTAATGAAGTATACGTTATAATTTTTCTTTTATGTTGTTATCGACTTTTGTGCCACGTGTAAACACTCTTTCCCCACTTCAAGGTTGTAAATATACTCTCTTGGTTTTTGTCTAGATATTTTGAAGCTGTTTTTCCTTTAGGTCTATTATCTATTGAATTAATTTCTGTGTTTGATGTGAGTAGTAGACAAGATTCATTTTTTCCATAAGGATATTCAGTTTTTTCAACATTTTTTGTTGAATAGATTATCCTATTCCACATTGAATTATCTCAGTAAAGGTATTTGGAAGCAACTCAACAGCAATGAGTTTGGTTCTTGATTTTTTGGTTAAAAATTAACTGACCATACGTGTGCAGGTCTATTTCTGAAATCTTTATTCTGTTCCATTGACCTGATGTGTCTTGAGTTTTACTGTTGCTCTGTAAAAGCCAAACCAAATCCATTGCCTCTGAGTCCATTCTGACGCACAGCAACCATGTAGGAGAGTGTAGAACTGTCCTATGGGGTTTCCAAGGCTGTAAATCTTTACAGATGCCCACCACGGGGCAGCTGGTGGGCTTGACCCACTGACCTTTCCTTCTGCAGCCTAGTGCTTAACCACCAAGCTACCAGGTTCCTTGTAGCTCTGCAATGTTAAAATCAAGCAAAACATTTTGGCAATTCTTTTCTTTGTTTTTCAAAATTGTTTTGTCTATGTATTTCAATAAAAATTTTAGAATCTACTTGATTTCTAAAAGGAGACAGCTGGTGTTTTGATTCAAATTGCATTCAATATACACTTAGGCTTTTTTTTTTTTTTTTTTTGGTCTGGCTGTCTGTCTTCCTGCCTGACTTTCTCCTTCCTTTCCTTCCCTACCTCTCTCTACCTCTTTCACTTCATTCCTTCCTTCCTCCCCTCCTTCCTTCTTTTGTTTTTATGTAAAATACATTTCTCCCCCCACACCTAACCTTCCATAAACTGAGTTCTACCATCCCTCTAAAGTCCTCCTTAATACTTCCCTTCAGTGAAACTCTTACCCAAATACACATACAAACACATTCAACTCCAAAGACCCTTTCCCATCTTCTGATGCAATCTTATTTAACAGCTCTATCACTCCTTTGAAGCCCTGATGGTACAGTGATTAAGAGCACAGCTGCTAACCAAAAGGCTGGCAGTTCAAATCCACCAGCTGCTCCTTGGAAACCCTATAGGGCAGTTCTACTCTGTCCTATAGTGTCGCCATGAGTTGGAATTGACTTGACAGCAACAGTTTTTTTTTTTTTTTTTAATCACTCCTTTGGTATTTGTATAGACTGGTTTGTATTGTTAGTTTTTCTTTAATGCACATGGTAGATTTTGCCTCTCCAAGAAGAGTTTCAGCTCCTTTAATGGAGGGATCATATTTTTTTCTCCATGGATTTTTTTTTTTTTTAACTCATTATAGCCTGGGTGCTAGCACTGTGACAGTGAGTGAGTTTGCTTGAAGATAATGGTGAACATAATGTTGATGGCGATTCTCTTGTCTGAAATGATAAGAAACAAGAAATATGAGGTTATCTCTTCCCCTTAATGAATCTTCTTAGGTATAATAAAAGATATAATGAACATTCTTCAAGTACACATACTTTTACTGTGTATACATTGTTATAACATAAACATCAGTATCTATAAACATCAAGTCAGGATGTCTGACTCTGCCAAACATAAATATTCCCAAATATATCGATAACCTTATACTCTGTGACCATTTATTTTATTCTGTGTTGGACACAAGTGTTTAAAATAGACTTTAAGAATTTCCAGATTATGATAAACAAAAACACAGCATAGCATTTTGGTGGGAGAACTGAATTCAGTTTAGTGAATTCAATAAGACAACAAAGGAAGATTTTAGTGGTTGAAACTTATGCTTTTAAAAACTGTTCAAATCACAGCTCCGACAGCAAATTTCTACCTCTTAGGTGCCCCTCCTTTTGGTATCCATCATACTTGCCATGATTCATCTTCCAGTCCAGAACTACTGTGAAAATATTGTTTATGAGAATAGATGTTCAAGAATAATGGCCATAAACTAGAACAGAATTTGTATTTCTAAAATACACAATTATATAGGCATTAGTTGAGAAATGTAAAGTAAAATATGGGTGGTGAGATAGTATTTGGACCAGAATTATCTACAAATGCTAAGTTAAATTTAAATGCTAAGTTATCACAACAGAGCAAGGAGAATACAGAGAAAATGGCTAGAGTGGACCCATAAGCAGAGCTTACGGCCTAGGGTTTTCTCTCTGGCAAAGTTTTTGACAGATGGAAATTATAATCCAAGCTTCTGATGATCACCTTCCAGGTAAGGGATAAAAAGTCAAATAAACCACTTAAAAGTGGAGCAGCTTCATATGATGAAGGATAAAATGAAATTGTTATTCTCAGGAAGGATATGAACTTGCTCTAGAATCAATCACCTTTGTATAAAATTTGGATACTAGAAGAACAACATGTATATATTGGATCAATAAGCAACACCACGATAGATGGAGAAAACATAGAAATTGTCAAGGATTTCATTTTACTTGGATCCGCAATTAATGCCCATGGAAGCAGCAGTCAAGAAGTCAAACAATGCACTGGGTTGGGCCAATCTGCTGCAAAAGACCTCTTTAAAGTGTTAAAAAGCAAAGTTGTCTCTTTGAGGACTAAGGTGAGCCTTATTCAAGCCACAGTATTTTCAATCACCTCATATGCATGTGAAAGCCAGACAATGAATAAGGAAAACCAAAGGAGAATAGGTGCATTTGAATTATGGTGTTGGCACAGAATATTGGATGAACTGTCAAAAGAACAACACATCTGCCTTGGAAGAAGCACAGCCAGAATACTCCTTAGAAGTGAGGATGGGACCTGGGCTCCCTTTGCTGAGAAACTCCTAGACCAGGGGAAGATTGATGACAAAGACCTTCCCTCACAGCTGACAGAAAGAGAAAGCCTTCCCCTGGAGCTTCTAAATCCAGACTTTTAGCCTCCTAGATTGTGAGAGGATAAATTTCTTTTTATTAAAGTCATCCACTTGTGGTATTTCTATTATAGCAGCACTAGATAACTAAGATACCACCTGATATTCAAATCTCCTTCTCAATGTGTCCAGCAAGTAATTGGCTAGAGTTGAGATGAATACCCCTTTTAAGGATTGAATTGTGTGTCTCCAAAATATGTGATGTAAATCCTAACTTCTATGCCTATGATTATAATCCATTTGAGAATGGATTCTTTGTTATGTTAATGAGGCAGGATTAGTATAGGGTGTGTCTTGAATCAATCTCATCTGATATTTAAAAGAGGTTGAAGAAGCAAGGGAGAAAGCAGAAATGAGGAAAGACACATGCCAAGCCACAAGAAACAGAAACTCAGAAGAGACAAGGACCTTCCTCCAGAGTCGACAGAGAGAGAAAGCCTTCCTCTAGAGCCAGTATCCTGAATTCAGCCCTGGTAGTGCAGTAGTTAAGAGCTATGGCTGCTAACCAAAAGGTCGGCGGTCTGAATCCACCAGCTGCTCCTTAGAAACCCTATGGGGCAGTTCTACTATGTCCTGTAGGGTCACTACGAGTTGGACTCAACTCCATGGCAATGGGTATAGCCTCCTAAACTGTGAGAAAATAAATTTCTGTTTGTTAAGCCACCCACTTGTGATACCTCTGTTGTAGCACCAGTAGACAACTAAGAGAACTCCCTTCTAAAGGGAACTTATCCTAAAGAGGTCCATTCTATATCTGGAAATTTCTAGTATTGAGAGTGTTCTTTATAGTGAGTTGAAAGCTGTCCTTTTAACAATGCTCTAGGATGACACAGGGCACACAATCAACCTTTTGAATACCACTGTTAAGCCTCTGTAAGTTGTCTTCTAGCCAAGGGGGAAAAAAAAAAAGATGGTTATCTTCTGTGTGCTCAAGCTTGTCAAAACTTCTCTTAAAGTTCTGAACAGAACCTCGTCTACAAGTGCGACTGGGAAAACCCACAGGTAAGCAGGACGATTCTCCTCCCTGCCCTGGATCATCTATTATGTAGCCAAGTCTACCTTGTTTCTACAGCCATATCACACAGCTGATACAGATGCTACTGACAAGTCAAGTCATGTTGTCCTTGTGCAATTGAGCTTTTGCACCCAAGTGTTGAATTTGAATTTGATTGACAAACTCAACTACCTGGAATAAGTGGTTCTTACCCCATTCTTGCAGTACAATTAATTCCTTAGATCTAATCAATAACAAATGTGTGAACTGGCATTTAATAACAAAACTGGCACTATTCCCTAATAGCTTTTTAAAAGAAGACTTTAATTAATGACATCAACTTCTCTAAGATAATCATCTGTTCACATGATTACATGTAAAACAGGAATACCCTTTGCTTATGTCTACAAACTGCCATACTTTAAGAAACAGCTTGATTTCATTCTTCTTGTTTCTTCCCAATGGTCCAAAGCATAATCATGAACTGTCCTTCCTTCTTAAACCATTCCTGCTATGCCTTCTAATTAGTTACTTGACAAATCAACTCATTCCATCAGATCTTACCATTAAGGGTTGGCTTAATTCCTTCTTCTAAGGAACTTCTGTGTTTCCTTTCTTCTTTCTTCCTTCATTTTTTTATTCTTCCTTCCTTCTTTAAGTCTTGGATTAAATTAGGACAGTATTTTTTGAGGTTACATGAGATCATTAATATCCAACAGAGGAAAACTTAGAGGAGGGTACTGGCACATGACGTTGTAGATGATTCAACCCAAGCCATCACCCCACTGCATGAATACTTTAAAACTCATCCTCCTGACACCAGTTAATAAGTTATATCTTCTAAGTACTCACAAGACAAGTCAGCCATGCAATCCCTACAATTCATCATTATTTTTCAGTATTCATATCTCACTTCTCTCCTATCAAAAATTATTGTACATGCTTGCAGTAAAGAGTCATGCTATTAGCCTGAACTATTGTCATGAATATGTGAAGTCGAGATATGAAGAATCTTATACAAAGCTACATGTTCAAGGGGATTAATAATGTGAACTGCTGCCTTTCCTTCCTTCACATACACTTCCACATGTCCTACTAAAATTCCCAGTCTGCAACCAGCAAATTCTGCTCTACTGTCAACTTCTGAAAAATCATTTCACCTTCCTGCCTTTACTCAGTGATTCTTAACCGAGGGTACACATTAAGCTCATCTAGAGAGCTTTGGGGGAAAACAAAGCTGATGCTCTGTAGTCCATATCGACCTAATAAAACCATAATTTGTTGAAAGAGACTGGACCATGAGGACACTGCTCCCTCTGCAGCCCCCATAGTAGAGGCTGGTTGTTTCTCATTTCCAAATTCTTCAAGTTCAGAAGTATGGTCATTATTCTTTACTCCCAGTACGTTTTTGACCATCAAAAAAAAAAAAAAAAACACTGTCCTATAAAAAAGCCCTCCACTAACTTTCTACTCTCTCCTCATTTATCTACACGTGTCCTTATCTTAGCCCTTATTTCACTGACGGCTTTAGCACCTGGCTCAGAGTTCCACTTTCAAATCCTACTCTCATCATTCTTGAAAATATGTTGTGTTGAAAACAAGAATAGGTATTGGAACCTGGGTTTGAGTTCCACTTCTGACATTAGTAGTGTTGCTTCCATCAGAAAATTATTTAAAATTTCTTTATCGTAAAACAGAGACGATAATACTATTGCTAGCTCTTAGTGTTGGGATTAAATGAGTCAAAGTACAAGTCGACCCTTAGAACAGTGTCTGGCACATAATAAACCCTTCGTAAGTGCTAGTTTTTATTATTGGCAATTTTGATATTGATGAAAATGACCCAAAAACTCCATAGGCTCTTGACTCCTTGATTTCCTAATGTCCAGTTAGCTTTTCCTCCATTTTGCCACAGTCAGCCAATCCTATTACTGCTCTACCTACTAAATCTCAAATTCAAAAATCTTGCTCTCCAAACACAAATCCAATTTTTTAGTTGACTTTGCTCAGCAACCTTTAAAACTATAAATTTCTTACCTCTTTATGACCCCTATCATTACCTATTCAGTAACTCTTCTTGTTCATTTTCCTTCTTATCCATCTTGGTTTCCATGGCCTTCCATTATAATCACTCCCTTGAATATATCCTCATCTTCCTCCCTTCTCTCTCCCTTATTTTAATCAGGTAGCAGAACCTCAGTTATAGGTAATGTCAGTTGTATGTAACCTCAGCCATAAATTTTTTTCTGCTTGCCACCTGGTAGGGAACCTTCCTGGAAGGAATTACAGAAATAGCTTGAGTAGTTGTGATCAAGTACATGATCACACAGCTCAACTAGGTACTCAACATTGCTCAGAACATCTGTGTCTTTGGTGATCTCATTCTCCCATTCTTTGAAATAATCATTTTATTTCTTTCCTCTGTCCTGAAAGCTTCCACCTCTTTCACCTTTGATTTTAGTGGATGACCTTACCTTATACTTACTGAGGAAACAGAATCTGAGCACCTTCTCACCTTCTTACCACCCAAACCCAATTTATGTTATATTTTCTCTCTTCCCTAAGTGCAAAGATGTGTGGGGCCTATGCCTCTGTGATGCCTACCCGTACCCATACCCATTGCTGTTGAGTCAATTCAGGCTCATGGTGACCCTATAGGGCAGAGTAGAACTGCTCCATAGGGTTTCCAATGAGCAGCTGGTGGATTCAAACCGCAGACCTTTTGGATAACAACTGAGCTTTTAACCACTGCACTACCAGGCCTCTATGCCTAAAAAAAAAAAAAAACAATTAGAGACAAATTCTTCCTCTCTTTAACAACGGCTTCTCTCTTGATTATCCCCCCTCTGTCCTATATCAATAATTTCCCCATACAAATTCACTACATTTTTCCCCATCTTAAAAAAATAAAGTCCTACATTGACATCCCCCTTTCAGTTATTCTCCTGCTCCCGTTCATGGTCGATCTTCTTGATTAACCCTTCCAGTTTAAGACATCCAACTTTAATGCCAGGAGATAGACATAGTAAGTGGTAGTCTTTGGAAAGACCCTGTGGAGGCAAAAGAATATGGCCTTTCCCACTCCATGATTCTCAATTTGGTGAAATAGATTGAGAAGATTTATACAGAGCACGATGTCACTGGTGCCTAAACTCAGTATAACTCTGTGTTTCAGTGTTCTCTGTTGTGTTTCTAAATGTCTGTATGTTTGTGCCTGGCAAGTGATGAAAAGAAATTCCTGAAAAGTGAAGGAAGACAACACTTCTTCAAAATCTTCTTCAAAATGTTCAACCTCTGTTTTTCTACAAAATAAGGTATACTATGTCAGCACAGGTTGTCGTCGTTAGGTGCCATCAAGTTGGTTCTGACTCACGGTGACCCTATGTACAACACAATAAAACATTGCCAGGTCTTGTGCCATCCTTTCAATCATTGCTGTGCTTGAGCCCATTATTGCAGCTACTGTGTAAAGCCTTCTCACTGAGGGTCTTCCTCTTTTTCGCTGACTCTCTACTTTACCAAGCATGATGTCTGTCTTAGTCATCTAGTGCTGTTGTAACAGAAATGCCACAAGTGGATGGCTTTAACAAAGAGAAATTAATTTTCTCACAATCTAGTAGGCTAGCAGTCCAAATTCAGGGTGTCAGTTCCAGGGGAAGGCTTTCTTTTTCAGTCAGCCCTGGAGGAAGGTCTTCATCAACCTTCCCCTGGACTAGTTGCTTCTCTGTTCAGGAACACTGGTCCAAAGGATACACTCTGATTCTGGTTCTTCTTTCTTGGTGATGTGAGGTACCCACTCTCTGCTTGCTTCCCTTTTCTTTTATCTCTTGTTAAGAAAAAAGGTGGTGCAGGCCACACTCCAGGGAAACTCCCTTTACATTGGATCAGGGATGTAACCTTAGTAACCGTGTTACAATCCCACCCTAATCCTCTTTAATATAAAATTACAGTCACAAAATGGAGGACAACCACACAATACCGGGAATTATGGCTTAACCAAGTTGACACATATTTTGGGGGGAGACGATTCAATCCATGGCAATGTCCTTCTCCAGGGATTGGTCCTTCCTGATAACATGTCCAATGTTTGTGAGACAAAGTCTCTCCATCCTAGCTTCTAAGGGGTATTCTGGCTGTACTTCTTCCAAGACAGATATGTTCGTTCTTCTGGCAGTCCATTGTATGTTCGATATTCTTTGACAACACCATAATTCAAAGGCACTGATTCTTCTTCAGTCTTTCTCATTCATTGTCTAGCTTTTGCATGCTTATGAGGCAATTGGCAATGCCATGGCTTGGGTCAGGTGCTCCTTAGTCCTCAGAGTGACATCTTTGTTTTTTATCACTTTAAAGAGGTCTTTTGAATCAGACATGCCCAATGCAATATGTCATTTGATTTCTTGACTGCTGCTACGATAGGCATTGATGATGGATCCAAGTAAAATGAAATTCTTGACAACTTCAATATTTTCTCATGATGCTGCTTATTGGCCCAGTAGTGAGGATTTTTGTTTTCTTTAAGTTTTTTTTTTTTTTTTTTTAAGTTTAGTTACAATCCACACTGAAGCCCTGTAGTTTTTGATCTTCCTCAGTAAGTGCTTCAAGTCTTCTTCACTTTCAGCTAAAAAGGTTGTGTTATCTGCATATTGCAGGTTGTTATTGAGTCTTGCTCCAGTCCTGATGCCTCTTTCTTCTTCATATAGTCCAACTTCTCAGATTATTTGCTCAGCACACAGATTGAATAAATGAGATGAAAGGTTATGAACTTTCAGATCAGGAAAGACCCATAAATGGGTAGTTATACCCTATAACTATATACAAATAACTACCACACTCACATTTGTTTAATTTCAGAGCCACTATGTTTCTTTCTGTGGGTTTGGTTCATATCATGCTTTGTTTGGATTATTGCCATGATCCTCTCACTGACATCCTGTCTGAAATTCACCACTTCTCTTATCAATTGCCTTTCATAAAAATAGATCTGATCCTCTGACTTTCCTGCTTAGAAACGTCCCATACCTTCCTACTGTCTATAAGAATAAATATAAGTTCCTAGAAACAGCATGAGCCCTGGTGGCACAATGGTTAAGTGCTCAGCTACTAATGGAAAGGTTGGTAGTTTTAATCCACCAGTTGCTCCTTGGGAGAAAGATGTGGCAATCTGTTTTCTGTAAAGATTACAATCTTGGAAATCCTATGGGACAGTTCTACGCTGTTCTATAGGGTCACTATGAGTTGGAATCCACAGCAAGAAGTTTAGTGTTTTTTTGTTGTTGTTTGTTTATGAGCAACATATGAAATACGGAGTTGATTTCCAACTAATCTTCCAATGGTATCCACGTTTACTTAACCCTTTTCTTGTCTCTTCCTTTCTCACTCTGGTTACATATATTATGGACCTTAGAGATACAGTCTCATGCCTTCCTCCAATATACCTTAATCGTTCTTTATAAATATGTAGGCATGTATAGTGTTGGTGGTTTCTGAGCAAAGTCAACTGGAACAAAATTTGGATAAGTTCTGTGATTTCTCTAAGCTTTAATCTCTCAGCTGTAAAATTGTAATAGTATTAACATTTACTTCGAGGGATTTTGTGAGCATTAGGCATATTTTCAGATCCTCAGAACATGTATACCCACAGTAAACCAAACCAAACCCACTGCTGTTGAGTCTATTCTGACTCATAGCGATCCCATAGGGTTTCCAAGGTTATAAATCTCCACAGAAGGAAACTGCTGTCACATCTTTCTGCCACAGAGCCACTGGTGGTTTCAAACTGCCGACATTTTGGTTAGCAGTCGAGCACCTGAACCACTGCACCACGAGGGCTCCTTAATCTCCATAGTAGGGTTTTAAAAATAGCAGCAGTTGCTATGAATTGTATCATTGTAATTGTTGCTTTTCTTATTATTATTACCATTATCACTAATAATATCTCTTCTGTGAAGTTTGCCATGTATCTCCCTCTAGTTACTCTCTGGGTCTCTCTAACACTTTGTATTCATGGCCAGGGTAACATTTTTCCTCTTCGCTGCGACTGCTATCTCATAACTAACTGTCTCACTAACATATGATCATCTTGAGGGCATACTCAATCTAGGATCTGGTCCCTGGGAAGAAAATACCAAGAGAGTTTTTCCCTTGATCAAATCCACAAATAGTGCTCACTCCAAAGAATTTTATATTCCTCACAATCATCAAGAAGAGCGTGAATTGCCTAGCTTTGGAGAACTGGAGACTGACAGGCTGCCTGCTGTGGCTCAGCTTTCTGTGGAAACAGAGAAACTGCCTCCTGAAAAGGTCAGTGGCCTCTTTCTGCACAGCTCTCTGCATCTTCTCCTCCTTAATTTCACCGTATCCTGAGTCTGCCTTTCTTTCAAGCTCTCCAAGTCTTATTTTGCATAGCACCTTTGTCTCTCTCATTCTAGTTTTTTTCTCTTTTTGTCCTATAACCCTGACACCCTCCCCCCTTTCCTACTTGATCCCTGGGTGGCACAAATGGTTACACTCTTAACTACTAATAGAAAGGTTGGCAGTTCAAATCCACCCAGAGGCTCTTTGAAAGAAAGGCCTGGTGATCTGCCTTTCAGAAGGCCACAATCTGGAAAATCTTATAGGGTACAGTTGTACACTGCAACACATGGGGTCCCCTTCAGTGGGAATCAACTCCACAACTGGTTTGGTTTATTTATTTTTTTCACCCCTTCTGCCAGTCTCGACTTTTCTATATCATTTCGTCTGCCAGGTGGTCCCCATTCCATATCCATCCTGCACCAGGAGCTTGGTCACCTTACCTCACATGCTTTTCCTACTAATGGCCCAGCAATGAATACCTGGTTTGGAATCCACGCTTTAGAAAGAGGGGGGAAAAAAAACGCATGGATTTTTTTCTCTTTCTCAGCGCATCATAATTAGAACACGTTATTTCTGTTAATGAGCTTGTAGAAGAAAGACAAGTGGTGTTAGTTCAGGAAAGCCAGTGTCCCTTCTGCCACTAGAGATGAAGGTTCACAAGGTGTCCAGAGAAGGAATTTCTGGGTCACCAAGTCCGACACACGACAGAGCAATTTCTCTCTCTTAGCATTGACCCTCAACTAGGAAGTTGTGCAGGGAAGGCCTCCCTCTTCACAAACACTCCAGGATAAGGTGATAAGAAGATTACAAGTAAAGCCTCTCTTTAGCAATTCCACACCTTCTGTCAGACGAAGCAAGTTAAATTACAGTGGAGGCCACAAATGCATTGATCGTCCTCTCCACTTGTACAATCAGGGTTGTAGAGATCCCTGCTAAGGATAAGTGAAATCACCTCGGGAAAGTTCAAGGAGATGAGGTTCTGGGAGAGGGCTCTAAATGCCCAACCCGAGTTCAATTTATGCATGATCTCCTTTGGTGAATATTTTCTTCCAGCCCACGAGAGGTGTTGAGAGAACAGACAGATGATAATGACCACTCCTCTCAAATGACTTACATATGTCTCTATCCACATCCTTCCCCCCAAATTTAAAGCCAGCTCAAAATACAAAAAGCATTGCTAAAAATGACATTCTTCTGGTTTAGAATAGTTGGAGGAGTGTTCACGATTAAGCATCCAGTTAAGTCATAGGACATGTTAGGTGCCCTATTCTGATTGATGCATCGGGTGAAAAGTTTTGTTTGGAAAATATGCTCTCCTGTAATCAGCTGTAATTGCCCACATTTAGCCTATAAAACCTACCATGGAGTATAGCAAAGATATAAACCCTTTCAATGGTTATGATAGTACAGCCTTCATACAGATGATAATATAGGCCATTTTGAGGCTAAAACAGAAAAAAAAAAAAAAAGATAAATCATTAGAAACACTTTAAAATTCTGTGCGTGACACTCTTCTTTATTAAAAAGACCCATTGTAAATTGGAAAGTTCCGAAGTCTTTGTGGTGAGAAAGAATGAATTATAATGACATCACCGGGTCATGAACTAGGCCCACTGGCTACTTTCCAGAATGAAATTGACTAGGAGAGATCAGATGAGCCCATTCGTAGCACAAGACATCTGGGAGGCGGCCAGGGAGTCGAGGTTCAAGCCCCCTATTTAGATACACTTCCTCCTCCTCTTCCTCATCAAATCCAAGATAGTGATTTCTCAGGCAAGGCATCTAGGCTAACAGTCCATTTCAATTCATATTCTAAAGAACACCCAAAAAGTTCTTTATGCTCATTCCTCAGTGAAAGACCTCATGAAAAATATTAACATGTCAACATCTGGCTGACACCTTTGGTACATTTTCATCATGTTGCTGATGGGAAGCATTTTGCCTTCAAATCAGCATAATTTGCCAGGCTTTTCCATCTCCTTTTTTGTCTCTCTTTCAGCGTAATAAATGGTGTCTGAAGCCCAAGAGAAACTCATTTCTGTTAACAGATCATTTGTAAACCTTTAAGGGCAGCTGGTGAGAATGGGACATTTTTTTTCTTCTGTCTTAACTTTCCTGGTTGTCTCCGTAAATGCAAAATGACACCTCATTCAAAGCTTTCTGGTGTCATCTTAATCTCCCTTATTTTACACTTTCTACCTTTTTGATATTGCTGTAGACTGCACGGAAGCTTTTTCCCTAATACTGTAATACCTATTATCTGAGACATTTAGGTATATAGGCTCTTGCCAGCTAAGAATAATACAGATCAATTGGATGTCAGCAGCCCAATAAAGTCAGATAGTATATATATATATATATATATATATATTGCTGGGTGGGAAAAAAAGATATCTACCCATCTGACCTTAAAGCCAGCACATTCCAATATTAATATATGTTATGCATGCACGTGATAACGTTTTACATTTCTTATGGTTCTGTAGGGAAGTCTCACTTCTCTCTGCGGAGAATTATTACTTATTCTGAGGTGGTTATGATTATAGATACTTACTAAACTTACTAAGACAAGAATAATTGATCATAAAAAAACTTTCCTATCCCCACAATTATTTTTGCATTCACTAAAAATGTCAAGGAAATCTGATTTTATTAGCAGGTCCCTAATTTTGCCTTCATTTAATTTTTATCTGGCTTTTTCCCCAATATGTTTTTAGTCTGAGATAGTTGGCAATCATACAAAAGAACAATTTGTTTCCGAACCTTTACTGAATGAAAGTTCTATAATCCAAGCATAACATCAAGTATCAAATAAAATAAAAATGTATGAGATCAGCAAAGGGGACATGCTCCAAGGTAAGGAACTGATCTAAGGCCTAGGAAAAAAAGAAGTTTAAATCAAAATTTGACTGCTCAGCTATGAACCAAGTTTGTGGAACAAAGGGTCAAATGCAGCTTTGACCCTTCATTCCCTTCCACCCACCAGTAGGTCAGATTCAGTCAGCACAGAGCCTATTTCCAGTAAGGCGCAAGGAACAGAGTTTTGCTTGTTAATAAGCGGTGTGAACAACTCTAAAAGACACAAAATGGGAAAGAAGAGGAGAATGCTTTGGAGGAGGCAGCGGAGAGAAGTGTAAGAGACATGGAACCCACGTGACCCTTGCAAACCAAGCCCACCCCGGTGACCATATTTGCTTCTTAATGTGACTTTGCTCCTCCAAATATTAGAAACAAGGAAGAACCAAGGATCACAAGTGGACATTGTGGCCAAAAGCGTGACTGCATCTGGAAAAAATCAGAACAAGGGAAGGAGGGAATGTGTTCCAGTTTCACTGCTAATTGGTGGAGAGTTCTTGGCAACTTCTTTCCAACACTAGTGTTCTGATTTAAACCTCAAAAAAAAAAAAAAAAAAATGAGTCAATTCCGACTCATAGCGACCCTATAGGACAGAGTGGAACCATAGGGCTTCCAAGGCTGTAAATTTTTACAGAAGCAGGTTGCCACATCTTTCTCCTGTGGAGAGCTTGGTGAGTTTGAACTGCTGACCTTTTTGTTAGCAGCCAAGCACTTTCACCACTTCGTTCCTAGCATTCCAATATGGGAGACTGACTAATCAAGCAGTACAGGGTGCAGTGGAAAGGGATAGTGAAAGTGACATGGTGCCCATTTGACCATTGCAAAACCCACCCTGGTTATTGTTAGTTGCTGTCCAGTCAACTCTGATTCATGGTGACCTTATGTAAAAGAGAATGTTGGCTGGTCCTGTACCACCTTCATGCTCATTAGTATGTTTAAGATCATTTTTGCAGCTATTGTGTAATCCATCGCATTGAGGGTTCTCTCATTTTTGTTGACTCTCTACTTTGGCAAGCATAACGTCCTTTCCTAGCGAGTGGTGTTTCCTGATGGTGTGTCCAAAGTAAGCCAGACAAAGTCTATCCAATGAAAACCATATGGAGAACCCTGTTTACTATATGTATATATGTATATACATATATATGTGTATATGTATATATGTATATATACAAGCCTTGGTGGTGCAGTGGTTAAGAGCTTGGCTGCTAACAAAAAGTGGGCAGTTGGAATTCACCAGCTGCTCTTTGGAAACCATATGGGGCAGTCCTACTCTGTCCTATAGGGTTGCTGTAAGTTGGAATAGACTTGGTGGCAACAGGTTTGGTTTTGGGTTATACACATAATAAAGAGCCCTGATGGTGCAGTGGTTAAAAGGTTGGCTGCTAACCAAAAAGTCCGTGGTTCAAACCCACTAGCTGCTCCTCGGGAGAAAGATATGACAGCCTGCTAGTCTGTTTCCAAAAAGATTTACAGCCTTGGAAACTGTATAGGTTAGCTATGAGTCGGAATTGACTCAATGGTAGTGGGTTTGGCATATATATATATATATATATATATATAATGTTTATATTTATATAGTTAAAAAAAAAAACCTTTTTTTTTTTTTAAGCCAATGACTAAAAAGGAAGAGGCATAGGTACCCATATCCTCAAGTCACCAATGAGCCACCTACAGTTGGGATCAGACACTCTACCCAGATGATGTGACTGGAGCTCTGCTACTATCGACCACATATCCCTAACCTCATACCTGATCCCCAGGCTATCTACAGAGAATATCATGGAGAGAAAGGGTGTCTTAGCACTTTGAGGAATTCAGTTACATGGGGAGAGGTGATTCCCTCCACTTTACAAAGCTAACTGTAGGGAGAGGGGTGCTAAAAGAATAACTTCTAGATCCTGAGGGCGCCTTTGAGAAGGGGCAACTGAATTCTGGTTCCCCAAATGGATGCTTGCTGGGTTCAAGAAACGATACAACCTTGTTTAACTTTTTTAAAAGAACCTTGTCTTTTTAAAGAAAGTGAAAGGGTGATTTGATATACCATGGTTAAAAGTTGTGATTGGAAAACAAAATAAAACAACAAACAGATCTTTTTTTTCTTTATTATTATTACTCAATTTGTTAAGCCTCCCCAAGGAACCAGTAACTTTTCCAACAATTCATTTATATTACCTATCATTCTGACCAAAATAACCATGTTCTGGTAAATAATTTAATACAAGTAACCAAACCAAAAACCAAACCTGTTGCTGTTGAGTTGATTTGGACTCATAGCGACCTTGTAGGACAGAGTAGAAGTGCCCCATAGGATTCCAAGGAGCAGGTGGTGGATCCAAACTGCCAACTTTTTGGTTAGCAGCCAAGCTCTTAACCACTGTACCACCAGGGCTCCTAATATAAGTAACAAGAAGACCTAATCGGATTGTTAAGGAATCATTTACCAAATAACTAGTTATCGATGGTCACTAACACAAAACAAATCATGACTACTTTGTCAAAGTTACATGAGTGGGAAAGACAGTCCCTTGCTTCCATACTATCTTATTTATTTAGGAGGCTCTCAGGGCCATTGCTTACTGGCACTTAGAATTGACAGACTTCATTTAAGAGGGACATTTACAGATACCACCTATAAACAAACACTCATCACTGATTTCACCCTCGAAATAAGCAAATACCTTACCTTGCACAATGCATTCTGCTAAGTTTCTTTCAGTACTTCACGGAATGAAGAAGTGAGGATTGAGCAATTTTATCATACATTTATTTGGTTGAAGGGAAGAGACACATAAGATAAATACTTCAGTTTAATTAGCATGAGTTTGCTGGGATAATCAGATTTCTTAGGCTATTTTTCAAGATGCCATAGCATTTGGTTTAGTGTAAACACAACCACCGTGATGAGGAGCAGGGGCTGTCCATTTCAAATTTCATAAACAATAAATTAGAGTCCCTGGGTGAAGCAAACAGTTAAGCATTCGGCAGCTAATGTAAAGGTTGGTGGTTTGAATTTACCCATAGGCACCTTGAAAGACAGACCTGGCGATCTACTGCTGAAAATCAGCCATGAGAAACCCTATGTAGCACAGTTCTATTCTGACATGCATGGGGCCACCATGAGTCATAGTTGACTCAATGGCAACTAGTTTTAAACAATATAAATTGTCCTGGCATCAGCCATTTTTATTTGTCACCTAGTTTTTGCTGAACACAGCCCCAAGCTTACAAGCAGGAATAGTCTCCATCTCTACTTCTGTGTCAAACCTGCATGAGGAGATTACTTGCCTTGGTCTGTGGGCTCAGATACTCAGGCCAGTGTTGATTCTGGGCATGAATACATAGTTGGCTTCCATACTCTTTGGCTTATATCGATTCAATATCACACACACACACACACACAAATCATATTCTTGAAGTCTTGTGCCCTGTATCTTGTCCCTTTGGAACATTTCCTGCTCACTCTTTCACCTGGGCTTCTGACCCTGTGTGTTCTAAACCTCAGCCTTGAGACTGGACCTTGAGACTAAATGTGGAAAACTATGATTTTCACTGCAGAGCACAGCAGGGTCAGTCATCTTTAATACACCCTGTAGGAAACACTCCTAATGTCTCAAGAGTCCTGGAATTAATTCATTCATACCAAACCAAACCAAACCAAACCCATTCCCATTGAGTTGATTCTGACTCACAATGACCCTAAAGGATAGAGTAGAACCACCTAATAGGGTTTCCAAGGAATACCTGGTGAATTCGAACTGCTGACCTTTTTATTAGCAGCCTTAGCTCTTAACTACCATGCCACCAGGGTTTCCCAAATTAATTCACAGAATCCTCAAATCCTGCTTCAGTTATTCTCCGTAAATACAATACTAGTGCCAGGAACCCACTTTATTCACTTTCTCTCATCCTAGGAAAACAGCACGGGACAGATTCCACAGGTAGGTAAAAATGCCGTACAGTTACAAACAAGTGTTTTCTAACCTGGGCCTGGAATGGAAAGCAGAGTGTCACAGTTGTAGCCTTAGAGTTGGATGGAGTAGGCTCCCAGTCCAGCTCCATCATTTTTCAATATGTGGACTTAGGCAAGTCACTGTAAGTCTTTGCACCTTAATTTGTAAAGTGGGGACAACAATATCTCCATAATAAGGTCATTTTAAGGATTAATGAAATAGTAACCAAAAACCAAACCAAACCCATTGCTGTCAAGTCAATTCCGACTCATAGTAGGCCTTAAAACACGGGCTTGATAGCAATATTGTTCCTCATTCCAATCTTGAGTCCATAATTTTTTAGCTGTGATCCATAGGCAAGTTCCTTAAGTCCTCTGTGTCTCAGTTTCATCATCTACTAAATGAAGATGCTAACAGTAACCAAGTCATTAAATTGTTTTGGATATTAATTTATATAATATTGAGAAAGTGTTTAGGAAAGTGCCTAGCACAAGTAAATGGTCAATAAACGTTCGCCATTGTGAGTGGCATTATTGTAACATAGTATTGCTTCTGTTACCGTTATAATAATTAAGATAATGAGGTGAATTTTACCAGTCTTCTTGGCCAGTTTGACCTGAGTTCATTAAATACGATTGCAGGGGATCTAAGCCCAAAAGGTTGAGAGATAAAGTCTTTCTTGACTCTTGCTTTCTAGGTGAAGGCAGCAACACAGAAGTACATTCCTAAGTCTGACTTAGCATGTGAAACACAAAAACAAATATTAGGGGAAGAGCATCATTCTCGGACTTTCTAAAAGGGCATTCAAAGGATCTCCCATTGAGAAACAGTTTTCCCTCCCTCCAAGGACTATGTGGATCTGCTCGTCCTTGGATGTCAGAAACAAAAGTCATCTCTACAACTGTCTGCTCTGGTAGAAAAAGGACGCATTGGTCTCCAGGGTGGTGAATGCACTCAGTGAAGAAGCAGTGGGAGGGCAGATTCCAGGCATGGCATTTGACTCTTCTCCGATAATTTATCCTTGACTTGGCCACACATATGCCCTCGATCCTAGCCACTTTCCATCTCTGCTGGGGACCTTAGCAATCACACTCTTCTGGGATTTCCTTATCAGGACCCAGCCTCTGTCTCAGGAGCTCTAAATTGAGCGGGTGGTAGACAGAAGATAGCTCCATTTGTTTGTTTCAGATGAATCACTGTAAAATCACTTCTTTGATTAAAAAAAAAAAAATTTTTTTTTTTTGGAGCAAAATCTGATCAGCCAGTTTTCAGGAGTAAAAGGGGAGGTGTTACACACCCATCAATATTTAGTATTCAATGAGCTATATAACAGAGATAAGTCTCTCTTCATGAATACAAAGCTCATAAATAAAAGGACCAAGAACCCCACTATGGTGGAGAGAGTAAATGTGAAATGTATTGGCTTCCTTTCTTAAAAGATATACATATATATACATATCATATTTTTTTTAATTGCATATATGTATAATTTTAAGTTAAGGTATCATGGGGAATACCAGGATAAAACAGTCCTTGGTTTCTCTAGTGATGTAATGAAAGTAAAATATGTGCACAAATATCTCTAACGCAAAGCAGGAAGTAGTAAATGTCAGAGAAATCCACAGATGTGGTGCAATTAAAGTTCTAAGGCGGTAGAGAGAGTTTCCTGTATAGAGGACCCAAGAGAGCTCTGTGGAGGAAGTGGCCTGTGAATAACTTTTAGCTTCTGTTAAGGAACCTCATGCCAACCACAAACCTCTCCCCACGACCACAGATCAAGCTTTAACTCATTCCAGGAAGGCACTTTTCTGCCCCTGCCTGTCAAATATGTACTCATCTGGTAAGACTCTTGTCTTAAGTATCTAGTGCTGCTATAACAGAAATACCACAAGTGGGTGGCTTTAGCAAACAAATTTATTTTCTCACTGGTTAAGAGTCTAGAAGTCCAAATTCAGGGTGCCAGCTCTAGGTCAAGGCTTTCTCTCACTGTTGGATCTGGAGGAAGGCCCTTGTTCCTTGTTCCCTTGGTTATCTTCATGTGGTATGGCATCTGTATCTTCCCGCATCTCTGCTTGTTTGCTTGTCCTAATCTACTCTTTTTACATCTCAAAACTGATTGGCTTAAAACAAACCCTACACTGATATGGACTCTTAAAATAACAAAGAAAACCCATTCCCAAGTGGAATTATAACCACCAAACCAAACCAAATCCATTGCCACCAAGTGGATTCCGAATCATAGTGACCTTATGGGACAGAGTAGAACCGCTGCATAGAGTTTCCAAGGCTGTGATCTTTATGGAAGATGACTGCCACGTCTTTCTCCCACAGAACTACTGGTGGATTTGAATTGCCAACCTTTAGGTTAGCAGCCAAATGCCCAACCATTGCACCACACAAATCAAAACCAACCTGTTGCCATCGAGTCAATTCAGATTCATAGTGACCCTATAGACAGAGTAGAAGTACCCTAGAGGGTTTCCAAGGCTGTAATCTTTATGGAAGCCAATGACCATATCTTTCTTCCAAAGATTGGCTGGTGGGTTTGAACTGCTGACTTTTAGGTTAGCAGCCAAACACTTAACCACTACACCACCAAGTCTCCTTAATTACAGGTATAAACCAAAAAAACTTGTTGCTGTCAAGCTGATTCCTACTCATAGTGACCCTATCGGACAGAATAGAACTGCTCCATAGGGTTTCTAAAGACCACCTGGTGAATTTGAACTGCCAGCCTTTTGTTTAGCTGTGGAACTCCTAACCGCTACGCCACCAGTATGTTTCAAGCCGTAACAACTCCCCTCACAGGTTATTCCTCTGGTGCCTCCTCTCCAAACAGATTCAGTTTTCTCTTATTTGGGGACCACACAAACTTGTATCAAGTTAAATCCTGTGGCCTTTAATCAAGGACTGATTACCCAATAAGCAACTTAAGTACATGGTTAGGGCATCAACAAAACAGGGGCACTAATGGTCCAAAGCAAAGATCCATAGATGCCAAGCAGACAGGACACAAGGAAAAGTGAGCATCACAGTGGAAGGGAACTAGCAGGGCACTAAATGAAATTGATATTGCTGTATAAATTTTGTATAACAATTATATTTTCTTTTTCATTTTGGACGGATAGTGTATAACCTCACATTCAGTTCTCTCTAGTTGACCACATAAGAATACCAGTGACACTATAATCACGTGACTCATGACTTATCTGGTCCTGTACAAAGCGAACCAAAGCTCGTCCTCAGATTGAGCATAACCTTGTATTTGTGCCATGCACTTTTCGATTGCTCTTGGTCCCGTTGGGTATCAGCAGTAGTCCAATGAACTGTGAAGATGCAGTATCAAGGACAGCAGGTGAGTGGGCAAGTTTTTAAGTATTATTTCAAGATGAAAAACATTCATGGAGATCTGTGAAGGGCCTACCAACAAACATTACATGAAAAACGAATGAAATTATTTCTGACTCTTTGTAAGTGCTGTTTCTTTTGACAATCTCAGACCTGAAGAGCAAAATTGCATGTTCCACAATTTTTTTACTTACTAATTTCAAATATAAATTTTCGTGTTAATGCCCAAATTTGAATGTAAATTTTATTTTTACAAATTTTACTTGTTTTATAAATGTTATTTATTTCAACTACTCAAATTTATTTGCTATGATAAACCAAATTTAAAAAGGAACATAATTTTATATCCAGGTAAAATGAAATGGCAACAACTAAACGGAATTTAAAAATGAAAGCTCACGGAAGATAAAAAGAAAAAGTTTGTGAATTCCTAAAAACAATTCCAAAATTAAGTTCCTTTTTAAAACATAATGACTCAGAAGAGACTTCTTCCATTGAACACTAGGACTTAATGGGTGAAAATCATTCCACTAGTACCACTAATGCTGAAATTACTAATAGCAATACAAGTATAACAGAATTCGTCCCAAATTCTGCATCCATTCCTTGCAGCAGTAAAAATATTAATAATGATGTAGAAAGTGAAATTATTTTAGAATCTGAAATTGTGACATCTGCAGACCCCATAAGTAACAGAAATACAGATCCTGTTTTGTGATAATTTTTCTTCTAACTATGCAAATTATTGGATCAAAAGAGGGCCAGGTGATTGTCAACTGTGGACCATTTGAAAATTTGTGTCAAAAATTTCTGGATGGTAAACAAGCAAGGTTCTGTAGCCAGAATATTTTTCTAGGGTACAAATCTAATGGTGAAAATTATAAGAGTGAGTAGCTACTGTATTCTCCATTAGTTAGCTCTGAATATTGCTTTGTTTGCAAGCTATTAACTCCTAAATCATTTTAATTCCCAATTTGCTATGGATGGATTTAGCAATTGATGCAAATCAAATGTGATTGATAAACAGGAAAACTAATTCACAGAGATTGTAAGTTGTCGTATTTAAACTAAGACATGATTTTGACTTAACTCATGAACTGAAAACACAAATTAATGAGGAACATCAGTATTGGAAAGTCATTTTGCAACTCATTGTCCCTGTCATTATAACAATTGTTGAATGTGGACTATCTTTTTGAAGAAATGAAGTGTTTGAGTCCCCACAAAAAAGAAATTTTGGGAGTTTACTTGAATTTGTTCAGTATGAGGCATTTTTAGCAAGTCACATCTCAAAACATGGTAATACAGGAAAGGGCAACCCATCATATATGTCTAAAACAATATGTGAAGAATTAATATACTTAAGTTATAAAGTTTGATCAACTATTTTCAGTAAAATAAGTATAGCTCAATATTTTAGTTTGTAGATTCCACTCCTCATATTTCTCATACAGCTCAACTAAATATTTGTTTTAAGATATGTATCTCCAATAGATATACACATTGAGAAATACAAGCTGTTGCAATGAACGCAATCTTGGAATCATACACTCAAATACTAGAAAAGCCAGACACAAAAAAGAGACACTGAAAGAGAAGCTGAAAATATCACCAACAGAACACAAACACTAGAATGTGTATTTATGTTGGTTGTGTGGAATAATGCATTGCATCATTTTCATTGTAGAACTCAAGCCCGCCAAACAAGATTCAGAAGTAAATTTAAAGACATGCACAGATCTCCACCAGTCATTAGAAGGGTATTTGCATAATTTAAGAGAGGATTTTGAAAATTTTGGAAACACAATAAAACAAATACTGCCGAATACTGATCATCAAGCATTTCGCTGTTGTAGAAGCATTAGAAAGAAACAAATAAATGACAGAAGTGCTCCAGAAATATCACTGAGTGTCAGAGATCAATTTTGTGTAATCACATACTACACCATCTTTGACACACTTGAACTTTGCATGAAAGGAAGGGCAAAAGTGTATGAAGTTCTTTCAAATAAATTTTCCTTCTTAAACAACATGGATATATCTGATGAAGAATGCATGAAAACATCCAAGAAATTAGTGCAGGCTTATCCCAATGACTTAAATACAAACCTTTATGGAGAAGTATGACAATTTCATTCTTTCATGAGAACTAAGTTTGCAGATTCAGGAAAGACAGATTTTACTCATGTAGGTATGTACGATTCCGTAATAGATGATAAAATACAACACGTATTTCCCAATGCTGAAATTGCTTTATGCATATTCCTAACTTTAATGATCACCAATTGCACAATAGAACACTCCTTTTTGTCCCTAAGGAGTTTAAAAAACCCTCAGGATACAACAGTGATTCAAGAAAGGCTCAATTCATTATCATTGTATATATTAAAGTAGACATTGCTCAGCAGCTTAATTATAATGAAATCATTGAAGAATTTGTAACAGTAAAAAATAGAAGGGTTTTTAATTACAATGCGTTAGAGATGAAAGATCTATCTAAAAATAAAATATAGTAATTTGTTGTAATATTTGTTTTATGATCATTAAATTTTCTTTTATGACATCTTTTCATTTGTTCATTTATAATTTAGCATTTATTATGAAGCAAACATTGAAATTGATGTATAAGTCATTAAAAGCAAAATTGGTGAAAATCAATTTTTTGTTGTAGGAGATCGACAGAATTTTACATTGATTGTTGAAACAACTAAGTTCACTGACTCATTTTCTTTGTTGTAGAATATGGGGAATATTCTTTTTAGAGAAAATGTGGTATATAGTAAAAATCTTGGTAGCCTGCATTAGCTAAAGATTTTGTAATCCAGTTCATCTCATTTTGCTAAAATGGCATATGCCAGTTTTGCATTCAATCCCCAATACTATAGTCACATTTAAAGGACACACACACATTGATAGTGGTGTGTGCCTAAAAGCACATATTCCAGTTTAATCTTCATAACACGAACATTCCCAGATGGCACCGATATCTCCTTTTATGGCTACAGAACCTGAGGCTCAGAGAAATTAAAGGACTTATCCAAAGTCACAGAGCTGATAAACTGAGTACCCGGGGTTCAAACTCAAGTGATTTCCCTCACTGTGTGATGCTCCAAAGTGAGGAAATGAATCTGTAGAGTGATGTAGATGCACCATGTAAGAAGATTGCTGGCCATTATATAAGCCAAATAGCCACCCGGACTAAATGTAACATGGGTTCTTCCCACCTTCCCCCAGTCAATCAAGGAATTTGATTTTGAAATGTTTGCCTACCTGGACAGCACCCATGGAACAAGGAGAAAAGATCCTTTTTCTTTCTCCCTCAGTCTCTCCTATATTCTCAATCTGTCTCCTTTTCTCTTCTCCCCTCCTTTCCTCTCCCCTCTCCCTTCCCTTTCTCTCCCCTTCTCTCTCCTTAAAAAATCCAATAATGGGGAATTGAATCTTTTAGAGATGATTTTTGAATGTCAAAAGTAAACAGATGAGCCATAATACAGAGCAGAAAAAACTGAAGTCTGCAGACATGCTTCCTCTCAGTTCACCTAGAACACTCTGAGAAGCTATCAGTGGCCCGTGGGTGGTACCTGGTCACTGGATCTGAGTTGTCAAGATAGATTGTCCCTTCCCTCGACACAGGAGGGCTCATGAAGCCCCAGAATAATCCTGATTCCTGTCAGACTGTGGGAAAGTGCTAAGAACATAAATTGAGGAGTGCATTTGATAAGGTGAAGTAAAGTAGATGGGTCCTACAGCTGTAATTTCTTCTCCCTTACAAGTCCGTCAGTCAAGAAGATTACTTGGCAACTAGGTTTCCGTGGAATAGAGGCAAAAAAGGAAAGAAAAGGACAGATGCAGTCGGTAGTACCTCTCCTGAGTGTACTCTATTAGTATTTTCAGCCTAAAATTATTGACGTGACAAATCTCATTATTACATCCCAAGTTTATAGGGCAAAATGTGTCAGGTACCTGGAATGCTTTTTATTTTATTTCCCGGTAGTTCATTTAGTCTGAGACACTTGCTTGTCTTCCAAGTGAACTACGTGAATAATTATATTTCAGACTTGATAATTTAAAACCGGTCACTCAGTAATAAAATACCAAACATCCATTGCTGTTGAGTTTGTTCCCATCCGTAGCGACCCTACAGGACAGAGCACAACTGACCCATAGGGTTTCCTAGCTGTAATCTTTATGAAAGCAGCCTGCCACTTCTTCCTCTTGCAGAGTGGTTAGTGGGTTCGAAACGCTGACCTTTCAATTAGCAGCTGAGCACTTAACCACTATGCCACCAGGGCTCCTTTAAAATATAATAAACCAAACCCACTGCCATCCAGTCGATGCCAACTCATAGCTATCCTATAGGACAGAGTAGAACCGCCCCATAGGGTATCCAAGGAGCACCTGGCAGATGTGAACTGCCAACCTCTTGGTTAGCAGCTGTAGTGCTGGTAATAGGTATACATGCGTATAGTTAGGAATCATGTACTGGACTGTGGGTTGAGATTTGCCATCTTAAAAAAGTTACAATAAAAAAATAGACTATTACATTATCCACAAGAGTGAAAATTTCATCGTGTGGCCTCAGTCCATTTCTGAGGAAACTTAAAGATGGAGAAGGAAACAAGCTATTAAGAAAACTTTGGTCATAAACCTAAATAAGATTTTGATGCCAAAGAGTAATTAGTGCTTTGTTCCTCTTTTGAATGGCAAGGAAGGGAGGTTTGTGGGCTCGCTGTTATTTCATTCTCATCCTGACCTGCCAAAATTTTGCAGTACTTCTTAACACGAGTTATTTCTTTTTACTTACCCTTAACATCGGCCTTTTTATGAGACCTTACTTGTGTTAGCTCACGTTTCTTTCTTCCTTTTCTTTATTTGCATGTCATAAAAAGGCTGAATTTGTACAACTTTCAGGTAATTATTTTTATGAGCTCACTGGAGGTTATCTTCAATGCTCTCACTAACCTTTCCAGGGGGCAATGAATCATTCAGCATAGTTCACGATCTCCCATCCAGGATTCTAAGGAAGCATGTAAGTCTTTCTACTGAAAACAAATCTTCCAAAAGTTGGAAGTACAGTGTCTTCTCCTAACAGTGGTTGCATTTGTTTGTTTTCATTATAAAAGCAGTACACACTTAGTAAGAAATATTTTAAAAGTAGAAAAAAAGCATAAAGGAGTAATTAATGCCACCCTCAAAAAAAATATTGGTCACATTTTAGTTTGTATCTTCTTGTTATATAAAGTGCCCCTATATACGTACATAACTATAGAGTTTTGCCCTCTGATTTATTTCGCCTTACATTAGAAAGAGAACATTTTCCCTTGTCGCTAAGTAGTTTTCGAAACAATTACATATGAATTCATTGTCTGAATAAACTATAATTTCAGGTGGTATTGGCTCTTTAGACAATTTTGGGTTTTTACCTGTAAAAATCTACTTGTAACATGGAAAGACAGGATTTTAAGATTTGGTCTCATCTGGCATATCCACCCAAATGCCTGAGTCGTCTATAATTAAGACTCTTGGGTAAATTCGGAGCCCTGGTGGCACAGTGGTTAAGTGATACGGCTGTTAACCGAAACGGTTGGCAGTTCAAAACTACCAGCTGCTCCTTGGAGACTCTATGGGGCAGTTCTACTCTATCCTCTAGGGTTGCTATGGGTCAGAATTGGCTTGATGGCAATGGGTTTAAAAAGCTTAACGAGGCATTTCTGAAATAATAAAAGATAAGATGCAAGTTAAAGGAAAACAACTTTATTCACAGAAGACGAGAGGTAAACGGCAAAGAGCAGCTCTCACTGAACTGACAGGCAGCCGAGATTCCGAAACCGCACTAACTTCTAGACTTTATTGTTATTGTTGTTAATTGCTGCGATACTGATCCTGACTCATGGCAACCCACGTATGCGGGGTAGAACTGTGATGCATAGCGTTTTCAGGGCTATGACTTTTTGGAAGCAGATCACCAGGCAGGCCTTACTTCTGAGGCACCCCTGGGTGGGTCTGAACCTTCAGCCTTTTGGTTAGTAGCCCAGAACTTCATGATTTGGCCCAGCCAGGGACTCCGCTAGACTCTAGTGTAACCAGAAAAACCAAACCTGTTGCCATCCAGTTGACTCTGACTCACCGTGACCCCACGTGTTGCTGTGCTTCATAGGGTTTTCAAGGCAGATTGCTAGGCCTTTCTTCTGAGACGCTTCTGGGTGGGTGAGTTCGAACCGCCAACCTTTCAGTTAGTAGTGGAACACTTAACCATTTGCACCATTCAGGAACTCCTAGACTCTAGTGCTGGGGTCAGCGAACTATGGCCTGAGGGCCAAATCCAGCCCAATACCTACTTTTCTTCCACCGGTAAGAGTGGTTTTTACATTTGTAAATGGTTGGAAAAAATACAAAGGAAAATATAATATTTTGTGACACATGAAAATGATATGAAATTTGTATTTCAGGGTCCACATAAAGTTTTATTGGAACATAACCAACACTCATTTGTTTACATATTGTCAAATGTCTGCTTTTATACAATGGCAGAGTTGAGTAGTGTGACGGAGATGGTATGGCCCTCAAAGCATAAAATATTTCTATTATGTTGTTTTACAGAAAAAGTTTGCTGATCTCTGATCTAGATTATCTGGTTTTGAATACGAGAGTGTAAGAAAAGTCTGCTTATTTTCCTGCAGCCCTCAACCAGAACTCCCCTTCCTGTTTTTTAGCAGCATTATTTGTGCCCATCCGGGGAACCAGAGGGATTGTCAATGTTCATTTGCTATCAGGGCTGCCTTTGAACTTCAGGAAAGCCACCATCTTGTTTTTGTTCACTCCTCTAAAGCTTAGTGTCTGCAACATGAAACACTAGTAAGTTCTTTAAACTTCTTGTTATCTTGAGACAGGGCAAGACCTTTACCCAATTTATTTAGTTATGGAGGAGGAGGATGAAAGATTGGGTCCTAAGTGTTATTCAATGGCATGACATGGTTTTCCCTGGAAGGCAGCCAGAACTGATGCTTATGAGGTGTTTGTCTGATGAACTGTACCCCTGTGACACTAAGCAAAGCCTAGAGGAGGTGGCAGTCTATCTTTCTAACTCAGGTTTGATTTACAAATCAGAAGACTGTGCAAAGCCCGTGGAAGTCAGACCCACCCCTAAGAAAGCCTAACAAGGAAATCATGACCCCTGCTTGCAAATAACCATTTGGAAGGTGGGGTGATTTGGACTATGGTTTGAGTATATTATAGTATCTTCATGAAAATAAAACAGCCTGGGCAAATGCTGACTGTGATGTTTGCTTTAGTAATTGAAAGTCTGGAAAATAATTATTAGCCAGTGTCTGTGGGTTACAAAGAAGCTTTCTAATTAAAGGAAGCCATGTATTGAACGTATGGAAACTTCTAACAGCTCACAGAAACAGAAAAAAAAAAAAATAGGGAGTGGGGTGGGGACATTGTGTCAAAATATGTTTGCCTCCAAGATTAAATTCCAGGTCTAGAAAAATAAGATGAACTCAAATATTTGGCAATGAAATTCTCTTATACTAGGACTTGCCGATTTCACAAACTTGGCTGCACCAAGAGTGGCATCCTGCTACCCCACTGCCCTCCACTTTAACCTCACAGACAGATGCTTATGCCCTGTGTAATTTCACGAGGCTTTACGAACTGATTTTTGTTCTGGCCATAAAAACAAATTCTATGAGAGTGTTTGGCAGGATTTACAAAAAGCAAAAACCTCATTATCTGAGGTCTGTACAAAATACAACACTTAAATCTGCAGAGAAATTAGTTTGTGGTGTTTGTGTTACAGCACTAAATTTAAGCAAATTTTTGGTTTTTCCAATCGAAAAAATTAGTATTGTTTATTACAGAAAATTTTGAAAATACAGAAATTGTAAATGAAACAAAAATAACCTCCATAATCCTCCACCCAAAGACAGAGTTATTTAAGGATCATTTCCTTTCAGTGTTTTCTCTTATATACTTCTTTTTTTTTTCACAGTTGTCATCATACTCAACGTTCAGTGTAGCCTCTTACTTTTTGCACTTAACGGTATAACATTATTTCCAGAAAAGAGGTTCATAATGTATCCAGGGAAAGCCTTAGGGATGGATAGACAGCCTATTAGAACATTTGGATATTAAGAACAGAGCTAAATTCAGCCTCCCAAAACAAACAAACAAAAAAGGTTCCTCAAGTTATAAAGTAAGCAAAACTTTGTAACTTTCTTTTTTATCTCATCACTTCTTCTTTAGCTATGATCTTATGGTCTGGGTGGAGACTAACATAAAGAAGAGAGAAAAGAAAAGGGGTGGGAAGAGAAAGAAAAGTAAATAAAAACAGAAAGGACGAGCCAGAGCACTGAAAAGAAAATACCACATCCCTGAAATACATCTGGTCCTGCTGAGAGTAACGGCATTTGTGTAAACTTGTAGACACGTCCCTAAGCAGAATTTTAAAAAAAAACTATCCCTTTGATATGTATTTCATTAATTCCATAATATACACATTTGAAATTCAATAAAGAAAAACAGGCCCAGAGCAGAACTGATTTTTTTTTTTTAATAGAAAAGTCATTTAACTTAATTCTGTGTTTCAAATTTTCACTTTTCATTTCAATTCCAATATTGGCAAACTAGATGTGGAGAGAAGGCCAACCCAGGAGTGGTATGGCTGGTGACAAGTCGTGACAGAGCTGTCTCCATTCCATGACCTCTTGCCCAAACCAGCTGATGGGTCACACACCATGGCTGTGACCAATCTCAGGAACAATCAAGCTGGGCACAAAATCCATGGGTCTTGAGCATTTGTGCCTGATGCTTGATCCTATCCAATTTGTTATACTTCCCACAACCAGCTTTTCCTTGAGGTCTTCTTTTCTGAGAAATCTGTGTACTATGGTTGTGTTCATCCATGATACAAAGACCCCAAGTGCCTTGGTTGCTGTCTTCATGGGAACCAGGCGAGAATGTAATCTGAGCTTTTTGTGGTCTATCTCTACGCTGTGACATCACAACAGCAAAGTGTAGATTTATAGCATGCTTTATGTATATTTTCTTAGTCCCAAGGCCCCCCTTTTCACAGATACATACACAACATGTCATGTAGAAAATATAAATTGTTGATCGTACAGGCACTTTCTTCCTTTTTAAACCTTTCCAAAGGTCTTTTTGTTAAATACACCCAGATGCCGTTTGACAGATGAGGGGCTAATTGCTCTGTGAATTACCTCTATCGATTCCTGTTTCATGTTGAGCCAAACAAACAAAAGATATTAATGCTTTGAAAAAAATGAATGATGACCTTTCTCTGCAAACACAGCTTGCGGTCTCTGATTATTGGTGATTCCAGAGAGCAGCGGTCAATCGCAATAGCTGTAACGCTATGATCACTATAATAAGCTTGCCTGACCTTCTCTGCCATGTTAAGTGGTTTAAATTTATTTGCCCAACAACAGAAGAGCTTTCATTTAAAGTCACAGAACATTCAATTCAATTTAAAGATGTAGTATCTTCTTTCTTCATCCTCCTTTCTTGTCCGTTTCCCCACTACACACAATGACATTCCAAGTTCACTAAAAGTTTTACCATCGAAAAGCAAGTGCTGCATCTCTGAAACGCATTCCTTCAGTTTTGTTTAAGCCTCTGGTTGCCATTTTCTTCATTAAGTAATTCTTTCTTGTTTTTAGGTACCAAAGACACTACATGTCTTTCTCTTCATAAGGTTTGTTGAGAGTTCAGGTTTAGTGCTCTAGATAACTTTGAGCAGTGTAAAAACAGTCCAGAAAGTAAGTGGGTGTATTGCTAAGTACCCTAGCCCAGGAACCAGGGACCCAGTCTCATTTTTGTTCTGCAATTACAGGATCTTTGGTCGGTCATGTTTCTGCCCCCAGGGTAAGCCCTTACAACTTGGTAAACGGAGAAGACAGAGTTCTATGAACTCAGGGTATCTTTCCAATTGGAACACACTAATTTTCCACTTAAATGAGTACCTAATATCAATGGCAGTCATAACCTGGCAGCTGAGATAACGTGGTAGTGAGGCTTTTGAGGACTTCCTTACTTTTTCTCAACAAGGTTTCACAATAGTGAAAACGAGCAAACCAGAAGTAGTCAAAGCCTTGAATGGTTAGGAAGTGGATGCAACCCCCCACCCTTAGTTTGAGTGGAAATCCTTGAAAAGGGTGCCACTGACACTTCCACCAGTTTCCTGGTAGGAGACATACCAAAAATACCAAGGAAATAGTTTCCCTTGGAATATTTTGGCCGTTGTGCTACAAGATCACAGCAGGAAGTGAAGAGAAAAATACTACAAATAATCAAAAGGCTTCCTGCGTTAGTCTGACATTCTCAAGAAGATAGGTATGAATTTAGATAGGTATCTGGCAATTTTAAGGCGATTCTCCTTGAACATTATCTCTAGTTTCCACATATGATAGTGACCAATGATGTTGCCAAGTCTTCTTTAACCATACTTGACTTTGCTAAGTTAAGTCCATGGGGAGCTTAAAGAAAACGTGAGGTGTAGTTCCTATCTGTGAAACATAACTTCCTGTGTCTCAAAGCACCAGACTTTTTCTCAGTATTGGGACATTTGCAAATACTGTCATTTTTTTTTTTTCTGTGTAATTTGCCTTCCTAACTTTCTCCCCTTCAGAATTCTATCTCTACCAAACTCAGTGTCTTCCTAGTCCCTACTCACTCCCTATAATTTTGCTTCACATTATTCCTCTTTCAGAATGCCTTTCATAGAACTCTATTTAGGACTCACCATAGTGCCCAAAGGAGCCCTGGTGGCACAGTAGTTAAGAGTTTGGCTGCTAAACAAAAGTTTAGCAGTTTGAATCTACCAGCTGCTCCTTGGAAACCCTTTGGGGCAGGCCTACTCTGTCCTATAGGGCGGCTATGAATCGAGCCAACTAGATGGCAAAAGGTACAGTACCCAATTCACATGTCTATCTCAACCCTCCTGAGACCAGTTGCAGCCATTGTATGTGACCCATCCGCTGGCTTGGGCAAGAGGTCATTGAACAGAGACAGCTACATTTATCTTTTTCTATTAGAAGTTTGAACTTTGTATGTCAGGGATCTGCCACAGAACTTGACACTTAGTTGGCACCCAACTGATATTTTGAAATGAATGAATGCATCTTATTGTATTATATAAGTACTGCTGCCCAACAACTCATTCCAAAATTCAATGGCTTACAACAGCTGTTGTTTATCACTTGTGCATCTGCAGGTGACCTGGGCTTAGCTGGTCGAAGCTGAGATTGACTGGTTTGGTGCAGCGGGAACGACTCTGTTCCACAGGTGCTGTACTGTCCTTTCGAGACCAGCGCGTTGTTCCAGCATGTTCTTCTCAAAGGCATGGCAGAAGCACAAGAAGGAAAGCAGAAGCTGACAACAAACACTTTTTTAAGGCGTGCTATCACTTTTGCCTTATACCACAGTGGTTAAGAGCTCGGCTGCTAACCAGAAGGTCAGTAGTTCAAATCCACCAGCCGCTCCTTGGAAACCCTATGAAGCAGTTCTAGTGTATCCTATAGGGTCACTATGAGTTGGGATTGACTCAATGGCAACTTATTTTTTTTTAATTGGTCTAACCCTAAATCAAGGGATAAATAATTATACTCTTCCCCTTTAGTCATTTGACAAAGTCACATAGTAAGGGCATGAATACAAACAAAGATGAAGAATGAAGATGAGGATGAAAATGCCGATACTCATATTAAGACGATAGTAGAAAAATGGTTACTAAATTATTAGAGTCTTTAGACAAGATCAAATATTATATTTTTTATCCTCATATCACCAACATCCAACCCAGCAACTTAAATAACATATGTGGTCCACAAAAATTTGCCAAATATTTACATTGTGTTATAGGTAATTAATAGATAAATCAGAAGTGGAATAGTTCTGGTGGTAGGCAGATGTAAGTTCTATGAGCCCCAAGTGAAAAGCTAAATAGTAAACATTTGTCCTTTATAAATAAAGACACTTAAGCTTTCATATTTCTCCTTTAAAAAAATTGGTTTAAAAATGTTCAAGCCCTTAGTAAGAGCTCACGCCATAACGTTTCCCCCACAATCCTTCTTGCCTCACATTGGAGCAAGCTTGGAGGAATATCAGGTAAGCAGGCATGGCTGGGCCTTTTTTGCTGAGTTTCTGTTCAATGACCGGTTGGTGTTAAACCACCAACGCCCAGGCTTTGATTTACCAGGAACAGCAGTGTTAGCTTAAAAGCAAAAAAAAGAAGCCCTGGCAGTAATCAAGCCATGTGAATTCCTGGCCCTCTTCCCCAGAGGCCCAGTGGGGCCCACTTCACTGGGCCAACCCCACACCATGCACACTGGATTGGTGGTCCTCTTATCACAGAAAATTCCAACAGTGTGGCCAAAACACACAGAAGAAAGCACACAAGAAAAAATGTGAATATAATATGCTGGCCTGAGGATGGAGTTTTATGAAAAGAAAAAAACAAAAAAACTAACAAAAAAAAATGGAGGAGACTTTTTCATAACTCTTTTTATTCATAGTTCATCAGACCAAAAATAATAATACAATTTTTTTTTTTACTACTTTTATTGGCAAATTAGGCACTGAAAAAAAAATTCTGTCCTGCTTTTGCCTTGCATTCAGATAATTTAAATTTGATTATAATGAAACATAAAATACCTAAAAGATTTCCAAAATTTCTGACAGATATAGAGAGTCCTGGAGAGAGCTGGAGAAAAATGTAGAACAAAATTCTAACTCACAAAAAAAGATCAGACTTACTGGTCTGACAGAGACTGGAGAAACCCTGAGAGTATGGCCCCCGGACACCCTTTTAGCTCAGTATTGAAGTCACTCCTGAGGTTCACCCTTTAGCCAAAGATTAGACAAGCCCATAAAACAAAATGAGACTGAAGGGGCACACCAGCACAGGGGCAAGAGCTAGAAGGCAGGAGGAAACAGGAAAGCTGGTAATAGGGCATCCAAGGTCAGCAAAGGGAGAGTGTTGACATGTCCTGGGGTTGGTAACCAATGACACAAAACAATATGCATACTAACTGTTTAATGAGAAGCTAGTTCGTTCTGTAAACCTTCATCTAAAGTATAATTAAAAAAAAAAAATTTCCAAAATTTGCTTTTCATTCCAAGTGCTAAAGATTGTCTTTATTAAAGATATGCAAATCTAAGTACTTGCAAAACTGCTTTTTTTCTTGACTTTAGTTTGGAATGAAGTATAACATCAGAACTGTGCTGCCTTACAGCTAAGAAAATGGCGTTCCACAAGACAACAGGATGTTTGCTTTTTTTTTTAATCTACCAACATTTCAGAGCAATACTTAATATTTCAGAAAATGGAAGTAAAAGATGAAAACTTGCTTTCCTCTTTTGCCCCTCCTGGTCTCCTTGATCTTCCTATATTTGGTTAGGATGTAGAGTTTTCCTAACACGGACCAGCTTCCGTATTTTTGGTTTCTCTACTTCTCTTTTTGTTTATAGTTCCTTTCCATTTTCTGGTAAGAAAAAAGTTTTAAGTAACCAGCTGAAAAAATATGAAAGGCATGTCTCAATGTTTTTTGAACAACAAAATTGTGACACAATTCTTATGACGATCAGTAAAAATTCCTTCTAATATGAGCCTGGACCTAAGAAAAGCAACAATTCTTAACAAATATAGTGCAGTGGGTCAACGTTGGCCTACAAAACGTTAGAAAAGAAATTAGTTTGTTGATGGGAATTGATCTGTCCCAAAGACCTCATCCATTCTCGCCTGTTCTGTCATCTTACTACAAAACATGGTAAAATGTAAGTCGGAGGTGGGGGGCAGAGGAGCTGGAACTGTAGAGATGAGAAACCAAGCTGCTTTACAAATATTTGCAGCTGCAGCTTTCTATAACCACGTCCCTTTTTCAGTGGACTTTATAGAGGCAAATTCATAAGAGTTATTTTGCCATAAAAGGAAGTCAGCTCTTAAAGTCGCATTTCCCAAAGACCAAAAGAAACCGGATTACCACAGCACTCCCTAAGGTACATAGCACAGACTTTTCCCTCCACTCCCACATCCTTATCCCAAATAAAAGTGTTTTCCCACTAGATAAAATAATTTAAAATATTCTCAAAGTATCAAACAAAATGTTTACGGCTTCAATGTGTGCCTGTTTTCAGGAAAAACCAATTCATTGGCTCTTTACAGTTAAAGATTCCAACCGTTATGAAATGATCATATTTGAGATTTAATCGCAATTGTTGATATATGAAAATGAAGCATATGGCAGGAGCTGTATGGTTTCTTTTTTTCAGTTTACCTTATTGATTGTTAACTAACTTCAGGGAAGAATCCTTAAAATGCACAAAGCAACAGCCCGAATGAAGTCGCTGGTTGCCTTTGAACTGGGCAACTTACTTCCCAGACCCTGTCTAGGTAAATTACCTTTCCAGCACAGGGTACTTCCTTTCAGGAGATTCCTTGGGAAGAGCCTTGGGGAATTGACTAACTTTTTAATGGTTCACTCAGATTAAGAGGAAGGAAATGTGAACTCCTGTGGGGGAGGCACCACTCGATGCTGTCTGCATCCTGTAATTCTTCCCAAGTCCGTGAATCATACTTTTAAGACTCCTTTTCAAGGGCATTTGTCTTCCTTTAAGAGAAGGCCAAAGCAGAAAAGACAAGGTTTAAAATAGGTCTCCATCAAGCCTTAGCTATAAAAACAACTGCAGGAGCCTCACACTGTCTACCAAGAGCCCCCTCTCTCCTGGGGCCTTCACCTGCATCCTCCCCTCACCATGCACAATGCATTGCTGGATGACTTTCTTTGGTTTTAGAATTCGAATGCTGTTTAATGTCGTATATGTGTCTTTAAGTTGTATCTCTGCTCCCCCTTTACCTTTTCTACCTGCCTCGGAGTCTGATTTCACTTACACGGTGAGAGTTTGAACATCTGAGCCACCAGCACATTAGTTTCCAAAGTCTTTTTTTAAAAGCGAGGAATCTTATTTTTAAAATAAGATCCTCATTTAAAAAAAAAAAGACAGAACAAATATATAGACAATTATAGGCTATTTTTTTTTTCTGCCTTTTCCACAAAGGCATGGACACTCAGACAATAATTACACCAATGGAGAGACTTTAACAGGATTGAAGCATTTGATTGTTCAAAAAAATTCTACAGAACTACTAAAGTAACAAGAGCGTTTTTCTAAAAGGTTTACTATGTCATAATATCAATTACTTAATAAACAAATTAGATTTCACTGAGCATCTACCAGTAGCTACTTCTATTATTTTTCAGCTCTTGCCAAGAGTGGAAAAGCCCCTGTCAACATGTGGAAAACAGATTACACAAAATGAATTTAGATGGCATTTAAATTACCAGAGTGCTTGCAATGCCTTAATCTAAAAGTCTCTAGGAAACCAACATTCTGAGGGTGTGAGGGTAACTCCTACGGCAGCAAACTGAATTACTTTGTGGTAAAAATGTGAACCAAAGTGATGCGTGATAGGCTTAGCCTTTATCCCACTTAGCGTGAATATTCATATGTGTTGCTGCAGACGTGTTACTGTGTTTCATTATGGGATGCTGCCTCAGACCCCACCAGTGATGGTAGATATCATATGTGTATGTGCATCATGTAATCCTCCCAAAATCCTACAAAATCCTAACACCTCCAGGTTTTTGGACAAGCAATCGTGGACTAAACACATTGAAAAACAGAGAGAAAGGAGAGGGGACAGGAAATAAAAGAATAGAAAACAAAACAGTTGAATTCTATTTTATCCCTTCCCTGGTTTCTTGGAAGATTCTAGTCCTAGATGTCCATGCAGATCCCCATTATCTTAGAGCTCACTTTTTATTGAAAATGATTAATTTAACAATAAAGTGCAAAAATCTAGCAATATCATTGTGATTTCTACTCAGATATAGCTTAAATGTTTTTCTATGAATGCCTATAACCCGCAGGTTGTTTCTGTAAGTTTATTCCAACAGAGTACCCAGAAAAAAGTCTCCCTTTCCTCTACACCATTAATGACTATGAACGCAGGATTCATTGCTTGAACATCATAGCATCATGTAACATAGCATGTTACATAGCAACACGTAAGCCTTACGGACAGACAGGTAGTGGCTGTACGTGAGGTGCGTGGAGAATTCTACCAGAGAATCATCAATGCTTTCTCAATATACTAAGATACCATTAAAACGCGGAAACAAAGTACATCATTGTTTCTGTAGAAGGTGTCCAAGCAGTAATGTAGACCAGTAGACTATGGTTCATTTAATTTTAGCTACATCTTTGCCTCTGAATCAATGCCCTAGTTACATAGTCTTTCAAACAGAAAGTATGACAACTGATGCCAAGCCATGGCATTTTCAGTCACGTCACATGCACGAGAAAGCTGAACAATAAAAAATGAAGACCGAAGAAGAATTGATGCATTTGAATTACACTGTTGGCAGCGAATGTTGGATATACCATGGATTGCCAGAATAACTAATACATCTGTTTTGGAGGAAGTACAGCCAGAATGCTGCTTAGGAGTAAGAATGGTGAGACTTGTCTTGCTTACTTTGGACATGTTATCAGGAGGGACCAATTCCTGGAGAAGGAATCATGTTTGATAAAGTAGAGGCTGAGTGAAACGGAAGAAAACCCTCAACAAGATGGATTGAGACAGTGGCTGCAACAATGGGCTCAAACATAGCAATGATTGTGAGGATGGCGCAGGACCGAGCAACGTTTCCTTCTGCTATTCATGGTGTCACTGTGAGTCGGAACTGACTCAACGGCACCTAACAATGACAACAACAACAAAAGTGGCAATAACAATAGGTATCTCACAGGACTGATGGGTTGATCATAGGAACTAAGTCAGTCAACGTTCTGGAGGTCTCAGTCTGTGTTAGCCTCCGCACACAATGGGAATTGCAAGTTTAGCAGAGGGCAAAATTTCCATCGGCCAGTTACTTTCATCACATGTTGCTTCTATATCAGTTTTTTCAGAGGGCTAAAGCAGGTTAGTGTTCGGGAGTTTTGAATACTCTTGGAGGCCTTGAGATGTTTTAGTATAAGAAAACAGCTTGCATCATAAAATGTTTGTTTAACTCTGTGAGGAAAATTAAGACACATAAGGCTAAGAATTTAAAGCGTAGTGAAGAATTTCTTAATGAAAGAATAGAAGGAAATGAAGGAGGAAGGATAGAAGGAAGGAAGAATGAAAGAAAAAAGAAGAAAGAAAGAAATTGAAGCCTGTAGCTGTCCACATTAAAATGTTCCCCAGTGCTTGAGAATTCTTCAAGGAAAAGACATCGCAGGCAAGTTCTCATATTCTAAAACTGCAATCCAACTGCATAAAAGCATAAATTTAATTCTAAATTATTCAGGAGAAAATACTGAAATACAGGTCCATATTATAGAGATTATACAGACAAATATTTTATTACTTATGCATAAAACATGATTTGTTGGAGGGTTTAAACTATGGCTTTTTCAGGTATCACTGCGCCTTGATTGTTCTGAGTATTGGCTTTCTGACAAGGTTTGGAATGAAGCCATTTTTATTAATTTAGTTATTTTTGCTGATATAAAAGGCCGTCTATCATGTTAATGATGTATCGGTCTGCGGTCCCACCGAACAATAATTACAGAATGTTCCTAATAGTAAATCATTTGTCACAATCACAGCTCAGTACAACAACCTTTTGTTGAGCAGTGGAAGACATTATCTGAATAGCAATACACCTTTATGGGAACCGATTAGAGGGCACCTCGTCTCATACCAAGCCATCCGGCAAAACCCTGTGTGTTTCAAGTCTGAAATGTCCTTCCCCAAAATCTCAACTCAGAAAGGTACACTGTGCACTGCAGAGTTTCCTTTAGTCTTAGCCTGTCTGATTTGATGGGCCTAGAATATTCTACTGAGAGATTAGGCTAGGTTCTACGAGAACCAGAAAACAAAATTCCTCTGAAAAAGTGGAAAAGCAAAATGATCAGAAAAAGGAAATTCAAAAAGTTTTACTTCCTTCTTATTTTTAGCAAGAACTGGACACAGAAAGGATATAATAGCCAAAAAGGAAACACTGGGGTTAACAAATGGACATCAATATCTAAACTAAGTAAATGCTTCATCATCAGACTAATGGTCAAACTCTCGTTTATAAAGATTCGCAAAACTAGATTTCAGTAATTCTTGAGCAGTATTTATATTTAATAAATGCATACATTTATTCAGTGTGTCTGTGTATAGGGCACTGTTAAGCATTTAATGTGTATTAATTTCGTTCACAATTCCAAAAAAATTGATATTGGCTTCATTTTTTTTTTTTTTCATTTTAGAGATAAGGAAAGCGAGACACAAAGTGGTCAAGTCAGACAGCTGTAAACTGTGCAGCTAAAGAGATTAAAACTGTACCATACTGTGTCTTACCCAACCAAACCCACTGCCGTCCAGCCGAGTCAAGTCCAACTCACAGAGACCCTGTAAGACAGAGTAAAACTGCCCCATACATTTTCCAAGGCTGTAAATCTTTATGGAAGCAGGCTACCACATCTTTCTCCTGAAGAACGGCTAGTGGGTTCAAACTGACCATTTGGTTAGCAGCTGAGCACTTTAGCCACTGCACCACCAGGGCTCTTTTCTGTGTCTTAATGGGAACAGAAATCAGTTATTTCTCGGCTTTGGCCATTTTCAAGTTCAGACTGGATTATAGAGGTATGCACACGTTGATTTTTGGTGGAATGATGCTAACCATACTAGGCAACGGTATCCCCATTTCATAGAGAAAGTAACCAAGCTTTTAAAGAGGGAAAGCAAAATTTAAATATAGGTCCTTGGACGTGAAAACTGCACTGTTGTACCACTGTGCCACCCTCCCCCCCCCCCATTCCTTATGAAAAGCTGCAGTGTGGAAGTTAATGGGAATCTCTGGGCCATGCAAACAGATGGTTAACATGCTCAGCTGCTAACCTAAAGATTGGAGGTTTGAGTCCATCCAGAGGTACCTTGAAAGAAAGGCCTGGCAATCTACTTGCAAAAAACTAGCCATTGAAAACCCTGTGGAATATAGTTCTACTCTGACACACATTGGATCGCTGTGAGGCAGAGTTGACTGGACATCAACTAAAAAGCCATTACTGGGTAACAGTCGTGTATAGCTGTACTTCGGTGGCTAGCTTTTAGAACAATGTTATCTACACCGGAAGTCCATAGATTTGTGGAAAAAGAAAGGAAAAAGAAACTTCATTTTAAGAGTATGTTCTTCAATATTTTATTTTCTAAAAATGTGAATTCTGGGTTAGAAATTTTATAGAGAATGGACTGGAATAAATGTAAATACGATAGGAAATTCTAAAACACTTGTTCACTAAGCCCAGCGACTTGAAAATAGCTTCAAGATCAATGTAAATGTGTGTGTATGTTTGAGAGAAGGAGTTTCCTAAACTGTGAAATACTTCTAAAAGACCACCTGGCACAATAAAGGTATTTTGTTAAATATCATCGTTCTAGAAGGTTATGCAAAGGAAAATAGTGTAGGGTTCAAAGTCTTGGCTCATGCTTTCCACATTTCTTTGGGTTTTAGAGAGTCACAAATAAAGCTCTTGTTCCTTTGATTGCCAAAAGTGAATTTGTAAGCCTCAAAGTGACATTAAATGCCATAACTTTTATGTGCCCTTCACCCCAGACGTTTACCACTTCTTATAATCTCTAAAATTCTGTTAAGATACAGCCAAGAATCAAGTAGACACATGAGACTATGTTGGCATCTTCCGTCTGGAGGTGGGATGAGAGGACAGAGGGGGCCAGAAGCTGCCGGAACGGACACAAGGAGAGAGAGTGGAGGAAGGACTGTGCTATCTCATTAGAGGGAGAGCAATTAGGAGTGTATAGGAAGGTATGAGATACTGACCTGATTTGTAAACTTTCACTTAAAGTGCAATAAAATTTAATTAAAAAAAAAAATACAAAATCTACATATCAAACTTCCAATAAAAAGAAATAGGCATTGAGGAAAAAAAAAAAAAGATACAGCCAAAAACTCCAAAAGCATGTTATGCTTCCTTTTCTACTATCAAATACAAAATAACTATTAACTACTATAGAAAAATGCACGTTCTAAAGATTCTTGACAGCACTGATAATTGCAATGAAGGAGCCACTGGCCAAAACTTGAAATTAGTGCACCAGCGATTTGGTCTTTGCCAAGCTCTTACAATCTCCTTTCCTCACCTTCACAAGATAACCTGCATGTAGAACTCACAGCTGCCTCTGGAACCAGGTTCAAACACACAGCCTTCCTTGACACAGCACTGTTTTTCCAAAAGGGAGAAAGTCCTTAAAAAAAAAGAAAAAAAAAAAAAAATCAAATGGCTTCCTTTTGCCCCAACCCCGCTGTCCCCTACCCCTATGTTCTGTCCAGAAGAAAAATCCCTCAGCCGCAATGGTTGTTTTTATTAAATTCTCCTCAATAAAAAGCTCAGGCAGGATTTATTAGGTACTCAGGGCCGACGTTTAGTATTTCGCCAGTTATTAAGTGAAAATCAATAGAAAGCAAAGAAAATGGAAGTCACTGCACTGTTAGCGCACCGTTGTCGCCCAGATATTATGTCGGCTGTCTTGTAGATTCATGACAGACGAAAGAGGCCGGGAGAGAACTTCTGCTTACATTGCAGGAGCCAAAGTGGGGTTATTCATTAGACCAGGCAGCCGGCCAGATGGATTTCCAGTGCAGTTTTACCATTTATCTTTAAAACGCCTGTATCGAGTGAGAAAGAACACTGATATTATGTGATATCAATGGCAGGTTTATGTATCTAAATCAGGATTTATTGTTATTTTGTTCCAAAGACCTTTTTTTCTCAAGAAATACCATTTCACAGGAAGAAAATAATAGCTAAAACCTTGTCAAAGATAACCTTTTACGCTGTCCGTGCACCGCTGGCTGTAAAACAAATAGAACCCAGTATATAAATAGTTTTAACCACATCCTTACAAATCATTTCTTCTGAATCTGTTTCCCCAATTTCAATATAAATATATATCTATCTATTTTTAATGCCGCAAACATGATTTGAGGTCTTCCAATGTTTTCTCGGCAGTAATTTAAGTCTAAATAACATCAGCCGTTGTTTTAATTGCGTTTAAAAGCTTTCGCTGGCTTATGTCCTTCTGCGGAATGCTACCCCTCACTAACCCCCCAAAAAAGTATTCTTTCAAAAAGCGAAGTGGTCTGCTGTTATTTTCTCCTCGGCCTTCTAATGAGATTTAAAGTCAAAAACACCAATCTTCCCCCCCACCCCCCACCCCCCAGCTACTTCAGGGTCTTCAAAAACAGGGACATGTATTCCTTTCCCTTGAATTGACTTTTTCGGGAGCTTCCAGTTTCTGGATTCCTTCTCGTCTCAACGACAGCTTACAGTGGGCTCGAGCAGATCAGATCTTCAGTCAATCCTGCCAAGTGAGACAGCCAAACACCAGCGTGAACTATTGTACGCTCTTCATAAATAGCTCTCAAGAAAAGGATTGGATCCATGCATTTGTAAAGTGGCATTAGTGACTCTTTATGATTGGGAGACAAACTACATCTGGGTTTTTGACTGAATTTGCTGCTAATACGAAACTGTGAACATATTTTTAAGCTACCTTATTTTTACGGTGTTTTTAACAATTTATGTTTGAGGGGGAAATTCAGGTAAATTTAGCTTTAGACCAATCAGTATGAGACCAGACACGTAGTTATTTAAAGGTTAAAATTCATTAGCAAGTGTCACCAGCTTAGAAAAATTCTCTAAACATCAATTTAAGCCTTTTGCTCCTGTGGAATAACAGTGATTTTAAATTGCCGAAGAAGCAGATAGAAATATAAAGTGGATTATAAAATATTTGTTCCCTGATATTTTTATCTAACTAGGTATATTCTTCAATCAAGTTGAAGAGATCGATTTTACTAGAAATCCTTTCAGTTTTTTTTTTTTCCTGTGTAGTTGTTGACACCATTTTTTCTCTTTTTTAATCTGTGTTGACAATCCAAACTGCCTTTGCCACATAGATTCCATCCTCAAATAAAAGGATGGGAAAGCCTTGCTATTTTCTCTGCTTTTTTAGAAAACTCCTCCTAAATTCCCACGTGTGTTTATGTATGTGTTCTTGAACCTATTGATGGGGAAGAAAGAAAGGGTAGTGGTTATAGAAATGCTCTGAAGCTAAATTGCACAAGTTCAAATCCCAGTCTGCCACTTACTGGCTACGTGGTTTCGGCATGTAATTACTAGCCTGTGCCTCAGTTTTCTCATCTGTATAATGAGGATAATGCAGAATGTATTTCTTACAGATCTCTTGCCTGGAATAAATGGATCAATACATGTCAAGTTCATAGACTTTTGCTTACTTGATATTAAATCTTCAAAGTTACTAGCTATTATATTTGGGAGCCCAAAATTAAGAACATAGAGTTTTCCGTTTTGATTTTTTTTTTTTTAAACAAAGTGGAACGTAGACCTCTTGGGGGTTATATTTACTCTCTATTCTCCACTTCATTTAGACACTGCAGAAAAACATAAATTCTTAAGGTTCGGATACAGTTAGAATCTTAGTTAACCAAAAATTAGTGTTAAGTAAATTTGCTTTAAAAAATCCCTTTGGTAGTCTCAACATTCAATCTGAAATAATAATAATAGCGATAATGATAATAATTGTCTATGAACATTACTGCAGTTTTGGTTTACGAATAGCTATAATTGATACAGTAGTCATGAGGTCTAATGTCTGATCGGGGACTTGTTGATAGAGGTTGTCTTAATTTGTTGAAAACTGTGTCTATTTAATCACCTAACAAATGCCATCATTACCACGTTCAGCTAGGGGAAAAACAAGATATGATGCTGCTAATTAATATGACCTGGATAATCAAAAAACTAAGACGTTAAAGTCAAGAAAAATCAAAGTTGATGACTCGGACTCCCTGCCTGTATGCATCGTGTCATTTGAATACTTGCCAAACTGTCTTACTTTGACCTTCCAGCACGAACCCACCAGCCTCATATTGCTCTCCCGCTCTAAACTTCTGGTTTCTTAATTACGGGATGGGTATAACATGCCTTCTTTATTCACCATGCCATCGAAGCTCAAGTGAGATAGTATAAAGCATTTATTAAAAGAGAGCAATACTGCAAAGAGTAAGACTGCTGGGAAAATGGGGACAATTTTAAAACACACTGATGTTATGAAAGAGTAACTACTGTCTAATGCCTATTCGCAGGTCTTCCTACGTTCTTTCAGCAGCAATTGTAAGAATGCCAAAGACAGGGAGGGTCCATGCAGAAGTGCCACTCTTCCTCTCAATATCTGTGCCATCTGGACTACTGATTTAACCTCTCTGTGCCTCAGGTTCTTCATCTGCAGTATCAAAATCATAAATAGTACCCACTTGATATATTAAGTGTGATAAATAGTACTATGTATCGAGATCGTACATGTGAAGCCCTTGGAATAGAGTCTAGTAAATGCTCAGTGAATGCTTTTTACTATTATTTACTCTTTACAGGCACAATATGATGCTAATCAACACTGAAGCCTAGTCCCTGACCTCACCGAGCTTACGGTTGATCAGGAAATTCAGATAAACGCCAGGGCTCCTTCCACATGGTAGAATATTGAAAGGAAGAGCTAACTCATATTTAAGGCATGGGGGTCTGTGTAGGAAAGACTTCCATGTAGAAGTAATATCTAAGTTGAGGATTTAGTAATGAAGTCAGAGAGTAGAGAAGATCACGGTGGACCAAAAGGGTCCAGTAAAACTCATTGCAATGATGGAAATGGTTTAGAACTGCCCTGACAATTATGGAAGCCTCTAGCCAAATGCAGCTACGGCTATTGAGTACTTGAAATGTAGCTAATGTACCCGAGGAATTAAATTTTTTAATTAATTTAATTTAAATTGTTTAAATTTTAACTTAACCACCCACACGAGCCTGCCAACTAAGATACTGGGCAGCACAGCTCTAAATAAAGGAAGAAAAACACGTGCAAAGACCCAGAGATGGGGAGCCCTATCTACTGAAGACCTGGTATTTTGAAGAGTCAATTCACGAAGGAAGGGACCTGTAGAAATTTGCAGTCATTGCATGAAACCAAAAATACCAAACCTAGTGCAGTCGGGTCGATTCCGACTCATAGAGACACACAGTGTAGTGAAAAGGGCATGGAAAGCCGTTGAATTACACAGGACGAGCGACATGATCAGGTCTGCATTTTAATAAAATCACTCCAGCTAGAGTTAACAGCACTTTATAGTTGACAAACTTTCGATAACCTGACCTCGTTTAATTTTCAAATCAACTTGGAGAAGTGTATCTATAACTATGTTTTCTTTTATATTTCTTTACCTAGTTTGTCTTCATTTCAGCAACCTATGTTCTTGCCACTACACCCTCATTGGATATAAAACAGTCACATGATATTTGTGCCCAGACTCACTGATGACAAAGTTTCATAAATCAATATGGAAAATGGCAGCAGGTAACTTCCAAAGCCATGTTTAAGAATAGTTCTCCTGAATGTGCATACTTAGAGGTACAAATCCACCCTGTCCTGGCCCCACTGGCCACTCACAACTCCTAGAATATTAGTTATCTCCTCTTGCTATTGCTGGCAATGGCGCTGAGCTTCTCCTGCACCCAGGAGAAGTGATGAGGGATGAGCCACCTCACAGGGCTTCACAAGTGCTACCGTTCACTTACACATCCATTTCCCTGCCCTTCTCCTTTTGAAAGTTTCCCAAGTTAGCCAAGGGTGTCCACAGCAATATGCTGACAGTCTGTAGCTGGTGTCTGGACTTCTCCAGGTGTCAGGGCTGAGGAGATAAAAGATGGCATCCTCCCAAGTGGAACTGAAAAAGGAGCAGATCCCCTCCACCCTGGTCCCTGTTCCCAAGCCCTTCTTCCCAACACACACATACACACACACGCGTGCACACACACATGCAAGCACACGCACACACACACACCCACACTCACAACTTTAACTCAGCAATTCCCTCCACAGAACACTGTCAAAAAATACTAACATCTGATTTGATTAGATCAAGTCGTTTTCCTTTTCTTCCTTTTTTTTTTAAGGGGGATTATTAATAAAATCACAAAAACAAAGAAGGCAGGGGATGTAAATGGTGTACTAATTTAATTACACACAGGCACTGCAAGACACTAATGTAAATATTCTGGTGAGTAGGCCTAAGACGCTCGAAGTAATTACTTAAGGACTCCCTTTCAAAGAATCTCTCCCTTTTTTATTAAATGCCTTTTAACATTAGCACTATCTTCCTGACAAATTAAATGAAATTTCATTACTCTCCCTGACTTAATGGGCAGGAGGCTCCCGCGGAGGTGTGAGTTAACCCTCCCCGGACAGCTGACAAGGGCTCCTACATTCAGTCAAGATGTCACTGTCCTAACAAACACCAGAAAGGAGGTCTCAGAGAATCCTTTGTCTTTTTACCAGAGCTTCCAGTGTCCTTGGTTTCTCTGATGGCTTTTCAGCTGTAATCCTTGCAAAAATCTTAGAAACCAGTCTTAATGTTGTTTTCCTGTATTCTCAAGTTCACAGTTGAAAGAAAAAATAGCATTGTTGACTAAACCTCTAACAACAACAAAAATAATGACAAAAACAATGACAAATTGTTATAGAGGACTTATTAAAAAAAACAGATACTCTTCTAAGCAATTTACCTGTTTTCACTCATTTAAGCCCCACAATAACACTTTAAGTGTTATTAATACTGTTACGTTAAGATGAGGAAATGAAAATACAGAGTGGTTAAGAAATTTACCCGAGGTCACACAGCTAATAAGCAGCAGAGCTGGGATCCAGCCCAATTTACCAGCTATTATCATTCATTTTTGTATGTACAGTTATTGAATCCTCAATCCCACAAAGACATAGAGTTTTTCCATGTCCTGTTTATATTTGTACACACTGGGACACAGAGATGTTAAACCACAAACCTCAAATCGCATAGCTCATTTATAGAAAGGGTCTAGTCTCAGCAATGCTTTGAAATTAAGTTTCCAAAAGGTAATTCCAAAAATATTTTATTTTTAGACTTACTGTACAAGAGCCCTGGTCACACAGTGGGTAAGCGTTCGGCTGCTAACCAACAGGTCGACAGTTCGAATCCACCAGCCACTCCTTGGAAACCCTATGGGGCAGTTTTACTCTGTCTTATAGGGTCGCTATGAATGGGTTTTGGTATTAGGCCCAATTAAGGAGGAGAAAAAAATGACACAGTAACTTATTTTTGAAAAAAAAAAAAAAAAAAGGAAAGAGCAAATAAACCAAGATTGGATTTATTTTAATATCTTTGGAACTAAAGCTATAAATTATAAGAAAATTATAAAAGAACGACTCCACAACCATACAGTGGAAATTCTTGTCCTTCAGACTCATTGTAGACTAAGAATAAATAAGCATTAAGTTTTATTATAATAACGGTCAGGAAAACCTTTACAAGATGAACCCTGGCGTATTTGTTCTATTTTGAGTGAAGCATTTGAGTTTAAAAAATACGCCAGAGAGAGAACATTGAGATAGGCTTAACGCTAATGAGAATGGCTTGAAAGTGGGCTCCCCGACCGATTCCCTCACTAGATACCAGGCGCCTTCAAGCCATCCCCAACTCATGGTGAGGGCACGTGTGTCAGAGTAGAACGGTGCCCCACAAGGTCTTCAATGCTGAGTTTTCACAAGTAGATCACCACTGCTTCATTCTGAGGCACCTCTTTGTGGACTTGAACTGCCAACCTTTCAGTTAGCAGCTGAGCACATTAACAGTGTGTACCACCTAGAGACTCCACCTATATCCTGAAACCAAAAAAAAACCACTCAATTCTGACTCATAGCGATTCTATAGGACAGAGTAGAACTGCCCCATAGGGTTTCCAAGGACTGGCTGGTGGATTTGAACTGCTGACCTTTTGCTTAGCAGTCGAGTTCTCAACCACTGTGATACCAGGGCTTCACCTAATTTTTATTTAACTATCTTTTCTTAAGAAATTATCATATTCTCTGCCTACCAAACTTCTGATAGCTTTGAAATCCATTTGTTTTCCTTGTTTAGACTTAACTTATCCTTCTCATTCTAATTTTCAGTTTGATTTTATTCTATCTCCCATGGTTTACACACATTCTGAGGTTTGGACTGCAAAGACTCATGATGAGAGAACATTCTATCTGGTCAACTTTGAATTTCAAGCGGTAGAGCCAACATTTAATGAGAATGCTTTCTGGTTTTGTTTCCATTCTCTCCATCTGACCCAGTGATACTTCTTCCTGGCTGAAACTGCTTTCTCCAAGCTCAATCCTTTTTCCTGTCCATGTCACCAGTAGTTCTGACTTTCCAGTGTCATGTTCCATCTTACCAAAAGGGTGTCCTTCCTGAGACCTCAGGCCATGTGGAAGGAAAATAATCAGCTCAAAATTCTGAAAGCAAATGTTGCAGAGAGTTTTTTTTTTTTTTTTTTTCCCTCCTCTTGGTTGTCCTTAAACATATGTAGTTTTAGGAATCAGTATCTCAGTGTTTTGAAGGAAGCAAAGACCTGAATTTATTTTGATGTAGTTATCAGATTTTGGGGAGCTGAATCATTTTTTTTCCTCTTGTGAGGTCCAGGTAAAAGTTCATTCCCTCCATGGCCAGTTGCTTCTGACAAACAAAAATCAAGGCCCCAAAATAAGTATTTTATCTGAAAAATGTGAACTATCCCAAAACAAACATGAAAAAGCACAGCTGCCAAATTCCACAAGTAAAGAGAGTTGGAGGTTGAGACAGCTCATGATCTCGCTGGGGAGTAATGGGTAAATTTTGGCCAGCTGCCCTTAAGGCCTACAGGGACATTCAATCCAATTGCACTGTCTTAGCAGATGTGAATTTCAAGGTTACACCTGGGTGTTCAAGGGCAGGGCCAAGTGTAATCGGCACTTAGATCGTAGATTAATCTTATTTGCCATCTATTAGGTTTGATTCCTCTTCCCTCTCTCCCTCCCTAAAGCCAGGATTATTGTGATAGTTTAAGATAATGGATTCTAAGGGAAGAAAGGTCACGCAGGCATGGAGATTTGGAACCTTAAGATAATATGATTAATCTAAAAGCTTCTTTCTCAAAGGGAAGGGCGGCACTTTTCATATGTCTAATTGAGAGAGGAGAGTTGAAAGACTGAGAAAGAACAACAGAAAAGGGAGTGCAAAGGAACTGAGTCCTTGTCAACAACTGCAATTAATTATCATTGTCAGGATGATCTTTCATTAGTTTTCACACTAATAAGATAGATTTGCCTCATGCCTGAAGCTGATAAAGCCTTATTGGCAAAGTTGATAAGAATATGTCAGTATGTCAGCATGGCGATCTTCATTTGATTTTTTCTAATTTTTCAGAACTAAATGACTTAGTATATATTACTAAAAGTAACTGCATCTAGAGGTTGTTAGGACCATGAAATACAGGAAAAGCCCTTAGTATAATGGTTGGCATAATATAAGTGCTAAGTAAATGTTAACCAGTGTTACAAATGCTACATACACATGTACATGTTACCTATTTTACTGTATACCATTTAATCCTATGCCTTTCAGATTTTTCACTAAACAACCAGTGTGGAGAGGTCCATAGAAGGAAATCTAGGCTTCTAGAAAAGAAATCATTAGCCTTGGTTCATCCGCAAGGAGACTAAAGACAAATGTGAGTTTGCTTCTATCTTATTTTTTCTAAAATTCTATATTTACTAAAGAGTTTTCATCATTTGTGGCTCACTGATATTTTGGGTTATTTAAAATTTTTGGAAATGTTTACTTATTCTCTTGTTTTAATATGCGTGTGTATCTTTAATTATATACATATATATCGTAAAACCATTTCCATTACATTTAATTTACTCTGCTTTCTTCACTTCTTTAAACCCAAAAAAATCATACACCGCTGGATTATTTAAGAGCAACAACAATGGAGAGGAGTGACCCACCACCGTGAATGATTCTGTCCCAAGGTTCAGATTTGTGGCCTTGGACGGAGCAATATCAGATTTCAACGTGTAATTTATAATTCTATAAACAGGTTCTTTGTTTTAGTCAATGAAACCCCCCTGGTTCATCAGCAAGGCAAAGAAATCTGACGGTGGGGTCTTTCTTTAACCAAAATGACAAGATAGAACAGGAGAGATCATTTTGGAGGTAGAGGACCTAGAGGTGAGGGATGAACTTAAGACATGGCTGCTGAATACAACCTGTGAGGTAATAATATATGTCCATCATCAGTCACCGAAATTCTCAAGACTCTGAAGAGTGTCAGAGCTGTGTGTAGAATCACGTAGTCTAGCATGAAAACCAGCTGCAACATGAGTGGAAATACCTATGTTCAAATCAAATTATCACACAATTACTTCAAGATGAAGTAGAGAAGCTCGAACACGTTGATGTTGAACACATGGAAAAACCAAACCCGTCCCTCTGGTAACTTCCTGTGAAATTTTGGAACTTCTTACTGAATAACGCCGTAACCCATTGACTTCTCAAGTTGGAAATGTATTAGTCAATTATCAGTTCATTCTGTAGGTGTGCAGTGGTGGTGGGGGGGAGGGGGTTAATTGCAATTTCTGGAGTAAATTATTATTTTCTCATTCTCTAAAACCAAATTTTGACTTAAAAAAAAACTACTTTAAAAACAAATGTGTAAAATGGACCGCTTCAGAGTGTAAAAAGACTAAATGTAGATTCCAACGCCAATACAGAGAAAGCACTTCATTCCTGACCAGTTGTCAAAAGTGTCTGAAACTGAAATATTTCAAAACTACGTGTGACATCGGTTCATAAATGTTTGCCTTAATTTCAGCGTTCAGTAACCGGAGAGAGAAACAAACAGCACATGTGCCCAACCTTACTCCTCTCTTCAGAACAGCCACCACCAGAAAACAAACCAAAGCAAAACCCAAAAACACTGGCTTTGGCTACTGGGTTTACTCTGAGCTGGAATGTTCCAGGGAGACTTGCTGAACTCCTGTCTCTAATACTCCTTCTTAACCTAGTCTCAGTCCCACTTTCTGATTTTCCCTATGCTCACGAAGAGGTGTTGGCAGTCAGCAACCCCCATACATCAAAGCTTTACCTAATATATGATGTGTTCATTCTTCCCAGGCCCAGGGCATATCACTCTCCAGTGACTGACAACAACTCCAAAATGAAGTGGGTCCAAAGAGGGCTCTAATAGTGATGGGAAGCCTCTCTTGTCAAACATAAAGCAAATTAATGTGAGCCTGTCCTGCACCTTCAGTTGGGAAATGTCTTAAAGTAATAAGCAGGGAGACCCTCTCAATGCAGAGCTCTGGATTTCAATAGATTTACATATTAAAGGTACAGGACACATTGCGGTTGCTCTAATATCAGACTTGTAAGTTTCTAAAATCTAAATTCCTTATTTCAAAAATGAGTTCTTTCTGTGGGCTGGTGGCAGGGACTAGTAGTGATACAATGCAATGATACCTCCGTCTCCTCCACTGCAGTTTAGTTTTAAAGCATGAAATAAAGCAAAGATTTGGGAACCATTTGTATGGCTAGGAGTTACCAGTGTTTATACGGTGTCAAAATGTGTGTCTGTGTGTATGTCTTAAAAGAGTGGTGTGGAAAAAAGACTAAAGAAGAGAATAGAAACACAACAATATAGATTCACTACGAATCTTAAATTTTTAACATTTTGATTTTATCTCACTCTACCATTGCTAGGGAAAGTGTTCAAAGTATATTGTTGGTAAACTGAATGATTAATACACTTTAAGAGGTTTACAAAAGCAAACTCATTATTTTTTGTCAATCTGTGGACCTATAATATTCTTAAATGTCGGGTCCCAAGATGTGTCACAAAGCCACCTATTCTATGTGATTAGTTGACCGCAAAATGGGTAAGACATTTTATTCCTGATTCCCAGATTGCTTTTGTAAATCTCTTTGTTCTCTGGCTTTGTTCGATATGATTTTCCTAATGCTTAAGTCTGTCAGACTAACCAAGCCAGTTACCAGAATGCAAAGTTAACACAGATGTACATGTGCACACTCACAGACACACACACGCTCACTCTCACACACTTGTATTTTTGGTTACCTCTTTTAGAACCAAAAACCAAACCAAACCCAGTGCCGTCGAGTCGATTCCGACTCATAGAGACCCTATAGGACAGAGTAGAGCTGCCCCATAGAGTTTCCAAGGAGCGCCTGGCGGATTTAACTGCTGACCCTTTTGTTAGCAGCCGTAGCACTTAACCACTACACTACCAGGGCTTCCCCTCTTTTAGAAAAAAATTTTAGAGGGGACCAAAAATACCTGAACACTGTGTTGAAAACTAGTAATACCAATGAGCGCACAAAAAGGTGTTTTGTTGGTTTGGTTCTCTGCTGCCGGGGTGTCCTGAGAGAATGATTTATTTCAAACATTTCAAGTCAGGTTAAGAATAAAGAGCAATGAAAACTTTCTGAGTAAAATTAAGGTAATTTCTCTCTCATAAGAAACTGTGTCAGATTTTCAAACCCTGATAATTTTAAGGAAAAAGAAAAAAGAACTATGGAACATATTTAGTTAAAAAATAAAAATAAAAAAAAAGGTTAACAACTTACTCTAGAAGTTTTCATTATTTGGGATTTTTTTTTCCCTCTCTTTCCTCTTGTTTTTTTCTTTAACTCTTCACTCAGAGCTATAGAAGAGAATATCTTTTGAAACCCAAAGCCAAAGAGCTGCATTAAAATACGAAAGCAAAACAAAGCTGTACCTGGAATAGAATATATTTTACTAATGGCTTATTTTCTTTGTTCTTTTATAGGTTTAAGCTTTACGGGTAAAATTAAAAGCTTTGGGATCATTACTTGTGAGATTCACAGCAAACTCCTCTCTCTCCGTAAGATTTTTAGAAACGAAAAAGTTTTACTATTGTGTATGTGTGTTCATGTTAACTGCGTGTGTAAGTATATGTGTGTTTGTTTTTGTTTTGTTTTGATGCAGCAATCATCTTGATTCACTAAACTGAAGTACATTTTTTCTTCTGTAGGCAGATATTTCATGGCTCTGCTAGTTACGGAGTCTAGACCAGAAAAAACAAAACAAAACAAAAAACCACATTTAAAAAGTGTACTTTATGAAGTAGGATCTCATTTTCTTTATCTAGTTCACTCCTATAAGCTACAATAAGTAATTCTGCTGTTGTGACTTGGGTTAAATTTCTTGTGTTTTTATTATTTGTATTAATTTTGTGTCCACTTATTTTAGGAACAATTTCTGCTTTTACATTTTATGAGAACTTTTCTTATTAAAAAAAAAAAAAAGGTATTATTTTTCTTAATAAAAGTTGACTTGACAGAGAGAACATGTGTTAAATATTTATGCCTTTAAAACAAAAATCATCATCTTGTTTGTGAATAATTAAAAAAAAAAAAGAGCACCAAAAAGATAAAAGAAACAAAACCTTTTCAATATGACAAATTTCCTTAATGCAGTATCATTGAAGTTTTGTTACAAGACTATAATATAATATGCATGGGCATTCTAAGATGTTGAGTTATATACACGTATTTCCAGAATGTTCTAATTAGGTGAAATCATAGAATTGATAGTTAAAAAGGACCTGGTTATGTTTCTCCAATTAATGGAAATAAATGCCTGGAGGTGGACACTAAATAGCCTTAAACATCAAAAGATGGTACTACCTTCAAGCTCTACAAAGTGAAAAATGATCAGAATCTCACACGACCTTTCATAAAGGAGAAAGAACACACGTACATTACAAAACCTCTCATTTTTTAATGCATTTTAAGCTGAAGTAGATCCAAAATTGTAGTCAAAAAGAATAAATGAGTGGTGCATTGAATTGGGGGAGGGGGCAGCTACACATTTTTTCAGGAAAAAATTACATCTATCATTATTTCTGTGGACCCGCAGATAGTAAATTAGCTTTTAATAAAGAGATACAACATTTTAACTGTATATATTTTTTAGATCAGTCACTCTTTGCAAGTAAAGCTTTATTACTTCTGAGTTCTTGACAGGCACTTGAAGAAAGGTCACATAATAAACTGGGCTTATTTCTCATTGCAGAAAAACAATAAGTCATCTCCACATCCATTATTTACCAAATTGTCTTCATTTTTCTTCACCTGCTGGGTTTTCAGCAATAAAGATAAATAATATTATAAGATTAGCCCAGATATTTTCAGACTGATACAGAATTTGACAATAAGCTAGTCGTCCCAGGTTGAGGAAAGTACAGGAATTAGGGGGGATTTGCTATCCAAGTAGTTTAGCAAAAATATATTAAAGGCTATTTTTCATTGGAAGAGCCATCTGGAACCACAAGTGTCAATACTAGAAGCGATTGCTTTAAATACACAGAAAGTGATGCAGTAAAATTTCAGTATACAGTTTCATTTCAAAAAGATTGTATTTTTACAGATAAAGACTGAGTACCTTCTTTCCCAACACTTTTTCACCCTTCACTGGTCCCTCATATTAATAGTTACCAGCATGAATAGAAGGTCTTGTTAGATAGCAAAGAAACATTTTTAAATGTTTTAGCAAAGATAGTAAAGTATTTAAATGTGTTGCTTTACTGTTAGAATACAATGATGGTTAAGAGCCTGGGCTCAAGGACTAGACTGTAGCTCAATGCTCGGACACATGTATCCACTCAACTGATCATTTAATCTCTTTGTGCCTCAGTGGCCTTATCCAAATAAAATGGTGACAATGTTCATACTATCTTGTATCTCTCTATCTCTGTCTCTTTGTCTAATCTCTAGCTCAAACTCTATGTGTAATCTCTATCTGAGAAAATGGAGATGGGGAGAGGAAGATAATCAAATAACAAATAAATTGCCCAAGGTCACATAACTAGCAAGTTGAAATGGGGATTTGAACCTAGAGAATTTGGATTTGGCACTTATACTCTCAATCCACAAGAATATATTTCTATCTCTATCTCTAGTCACAGGGTGATACAAATGATTGACTCACTTGAATGCTAACCAAAATACTGTTGTTTTGAGTCCACCCAGAGGAGCCTCAGAAGAAAGGCTTGGAGATCTACTTGTGAAAGATCAGCCACTGAAAACCCGATGTAGCACAATTCTATACTGGCACACGTGAAGTTGCCATGAGTTGGAATCAACTCAATGACAACTGGTATGGTGGTGTTTCTCTCTGTCTCTCTGTCTAATCTCTGATTCTAGCTCTATGCCTAATCTCTGTCTATCTCTGTCTGTGTAGTTAGGGTTGGGGAGAGAAAGACAATCAAATCATAATAAGTCACTAAATAAATTAAGAAAATGATTATATATTTTTGATAAGCCTGGACATTCACAAGGTGATGAAATAGTAAATGGACAAAGTCATTTGAAACTCTTTGTAGATGTGACAGTTGAGGTGACACATGGGAAGAAAAAGTGCCTGGCTTGAAAAGAAAAGTGTAAACAGAATGTACGAAAGCTTAGAGGTGGTATAGACAAATGGTTTAAAAGGAAACCATAAAGCTGTCTTTGTTTTTCTTCTTCTTCCTCACAAAAGTAACACATCACGAAGTGCAGAAAAGAACAGGTATGAGAAACCTTAAGAAGTTAGAAGCACAAGCATATGAAATGAGGTTGAAGGTGTTAAAAGAGGAGGGTAGATAGTGCAGAACTTTCTGGTGCCATGGAAAGGAGTAAGGTTTTATTTTAAGAGCATACTCAATGAAATTTAATCAGGTGGGTGATATAATCCCATTTATATTTTTAAAAGATCACTCAGGTTTAGAAGAGAGGATAGATTAAAGAAGTCAAGGGAAGCCAGTGACTCCAGAAGCCTGATGGAATTGTCTGGGCAAGAGATGATGATGACTTGCGCTAAGGAGGAAATGGGAAACAATGAACAGAATTAAATGATTCCCAATGCTTACAGCAGAATCTAATTGATACCAGATCACAGTGGAATTATATTATCTTACATTTGTGGAAACTGAAAATGAAATGCTGAGAACATTTTCACAATAGCAAAAAAAGTAAGTACACAAAATTATATACAAAGGTAAATAATAAAATCATCTTTTATAGTCAAAACTATACAACATTTTTAATTGAGAACACTTTTCAGTTAATCAATATAAGAAGCCATTTTAGAAACTAAATTTGACCTGTAGAATACATAATTTGGGGTGCCTTCCTTGCTCACAAGGAGCCCTGGTAACACAGTGGTTAAGCACTGGGTTGCTAACTGAAAGGTTGGAGGTTTGAACCCACTACCAGCTCCATGAAAAAAGATGTGGCAGTCTGCTTTAGTAAAGATTACAGCTGTGGAAACCCTATGGGGCCGTTCTACTCAGTCCTACAGCAACACTATGAGTTGAAATCTACTCGATGGCAATGGGTTTGGTTTGGTTCAGGTCTGCTGCTCATACTTCTTTCTCTGAGCATTTCTTATGCTCAGCCTACTTCAACCACAGGAAGAAGCCTCAGAAGATAACTTTGTATCATAGCCCTGCCACCCTGGTCTTAGCTGTTCGTGCCTTAATTGGGCACCTGGTCTATCCTAGCCTGGTCCTAGTCCCTTGTCACAAAATTGGACTCCAAAGCCTCCAATTGCGAGGGCATCCAAACTCAGGAATGTGGGGAAGGCATCTTCAGCCATGGTCAAGGGAACACTCTGTGGGGAAAAAAACAAAGAAGAGAGTGAAATATGCAAGCAAAGAGAACCACAAGGCTCCTGAGACAGAATGGGTTCCTGAGAGACCTCCAGGTTCTCCTCCATGACATTTGTGACCTTGTTGTGTGTGTGGGTTGGGGGTAGAATCATGAGATTTAAGGCCATTTGAGTCAATTTCTATTGTTGACAAAAGCTTTAAGACACATCCACATATCCTTACCCCACCAAAAAACCAAACCCGTGGCCTTCAAGTCGATTCCAACTCACAGTGACCCTATAGGACAGAGTAGAACTGTCCCATAAGGTTTCCAAGGAGCGGCTGGTGGATTCGAACTGCCAATCTTTTGATAAGCAGCAGAGCTCTTAACCACTGCACCACTAGGCTTCCCTGCATATCCTTAGTCCTTTGTAATTCTAACTGAGCTTTTTTTTTTTTTTTTACCCAGATGACATAAAGCTTACATTTTCTAGCTTCTCATATCAGATTCATTATTACTTGGCTCCAGACCACCCTCTTCTTAGTTTATCTTCCCCCTTCCTTTTTTGGGCTTCAGCATCTTTGTCTTCATTCCACTGTTTCTTCAGCAAATTATGACTTCCCCTACAATTTCTTCCTGAATAATTCTGGAAGAATTAATTTTTTTTTTCTTATTTGTATTCACACAGCATTTTATATTTACGTTTTAATATATTATGTTAACAATGAATGATAACATAATAAAGTGTTTCCCTTTCAAGGGCAAAGCCTAAGGGCCTTTATATTATTTATCTTTTTAACCCCACCATTTAGGGTGGTGCCTAGGACCTTGCTGTTATTAGTTGCTGTGGATCCCGACCCATGGTGACCCCATGAATGCAGAGTAGAATTGTCCATGTGGTTTTCAAGGTTGTGATCTTTCAGAAAAAGATTGCCAGGCCTGTCTTCCAAGGCACCTCTGGGTATGTTCAAACTGCCAACTTTTTGGGTAGTAGGTGCTAAAAAGATGTGTTTCTGTATGACCGAACTCAGTCAACATCACTGGGAATTTATGTGTATGTGAGTTTTTGTGAATTCTAGAAACAAACCACGCGATCATAAAAGGGTTTAAATATTTATCATAAGAACTATATGTAGCATGTGACACTTAGGATAATTAGCAAAAACAATAGTTAATGGAGTTAGAAAAGTACAATTTAATAAAGTTTATTTTTTTAATAACCGAAAGACAGATTAGTGTTTCCTATCTCCTTTTTCTTATAAAATAGTTCATAAAGACCACACAACTAAAAGACGCACTTTTTGAAGCTGACTTAATTATTGAAATCAGAAGATGAATTCTTTCTTCATACTATTAAGAAATATATGTGTGTGATGGGTATGTGTTAAAAGTTTAAAATTTGAAGTATACACTGTTTTCCTCAGTTTAGGTAAAAAATCCTCATAAGGCTTTCTTTTCTTTTGTTATTATAAACACCCGGCATTTGGCAATATATTAATTTTCTTATCATTGAATAAGCAGCCTAGCAAGAAACTCTTTCTCCGTTAATGCTTCCTCTATCTATTCATTACTGGCAACAAGAACATCACAAAACGTTCCGGACTAGCCGCCAAAAGATCTTGGCCTAGTCCATCAGCTCACTTCGTGAAGAGTCAATTAATATCTTGCTTCCTTAATCTGCTGCTCAGGTCCCCTGTTACATCTCTTCTACTTCAAGCTGAAGGTTGTTGTGAAGATAAAATAAGATAATGTGTGTTCTAGTGCTCTGAAAGTATAAAGCACTACATAATGTAAGATGTTATTGTAAAAAGAGGGTTTAAAACTGTAGCATAAAAAGACTTGTTATAAAAATAAAATAAAAGTGACTCTAGTCACTTATTTTTATGAGGCACTTTTCTCTCTTTGGAAAAATATAATTTACTAATTCAAGAGAGAGCTATTAATTTCTAAGTCCTTCACAGCCATTAAAGCAGGGATGATGGCTTCAATTCAGTTTACAAACTGAGTGGGCATACTGCGGGGGAATGCTACTCTCAGGTTACATATAAATGGAATTAAATTAAATTAATGAAAAGAGAAGAATGGTATGTGTAGATAAACAGCTAACTCATCCCCGAAGAGGTTCAGTCAGTGTCTGAAATAAAACACCAGTTAAAATATGTTAACTTTCTCACACATCCTGTCTACGTTTCCTCATGTTTCTTTTAAAAATATTTCTAAAATACTATTTATAAAAATAATACCTGTATGGCATCTATGACACTGTTTTGAGCAAACCATCAACAAAAGTTTAAATTAAATGGGTCATTGGAAGCGTCTGATGCCTCTACAATGACATATCTATGAAGGAACTCAATCGTTTTGCGTAGTGTTTCCAAAATTCACAGCACAAATCAGAGAAATTCAGAAAGCATCCTTGGAAAATGTTGAGAAATTGAATTCACAGCAATAAGTCCTTCTGATTAGATGGGATTTTCTCTATATTTTGATTTTAGACTCTTATTTCCAACTGCTTTGAATTTTGCATAATTTCTAGGATATGATGGAGAACTAGAAGTGCGGGACGTAAGGCAAGCAAAGTGGTTGTCTAAAGGGCTGCAGCTATGTCTGCTTCCTTTGTAGGTTATCTGATGCAGTCCTCCCAATGATTAGTGATAATTTGCTGCTGGCAACAAATCCCCTTGGGTTAGACAACAGGGAGGTCTCTGATCTGTGACTCAGTTTCCTCATGGGCACAATGGACACAATGATACTTAATTTTCAAGATCACTGTAATACTTGAAATAAATGTTTGTAAACCATTTTTGTGCAATGCTTTAAAAAGAGTAAGTTTTAAAAATTGTAGCTATTACTGCTTTGTCATAATGTGTAAATATATGCTAAATAACAGATTCTAAGGTGGTGCTCATGGCATGCCATAGGACCCTCTATAGAGAAGTATCTTTGTCAATGTTTTTTTCAATAACTTGTAAAAAGGTAAGACTTATTATGGACTGAATTGTGTCCCCCAAAAGAATATGTTGAAGTAATAACTCCTAAAAAAAAAAAAAAAAAAAAAAAAAACTAGTACCTGTGAAATGACCTTGTTTGGAAATAAGGCCCTTTAAGATAGTATCAGTAAAGTTAGCATGGAGTCATATGAGTGTAGGGTGAGTTCTAACCCAATGTGAGAGGCCTCCTTATAAAAGAGAAAAGACATAGAGAGACAGATGAGGAAAGATGGCCATGTGAGATGGGGCCATGGTGCAGCTGCAAACCAAGGAATGTCTGGAGCTAGCAGAGGCCAGGAGGGAAGAGAAAGGATACTCTCCTTGAACTTTTAGAGAGAACATGGCCCTGCCAATACTCTGAATTTGGACTACTAACCTCCAGAATTATGAGACAACACATTTATGTTCATCTAGGCTATCCAGCTTGTGCTATTTTGTTATGGTAGTCCTGGGAAACTAACACAGGACATAATACAGTATTGTATTTATAATAGTCACTCTCTACTTAGAGCCGATTGAACAAAACTAAGAGAATTTTGTGTACTTCTGTGTACCAGTTTTTTGGAGGAAAATAAACAAACTATAATATATATATTTTTTAAAGTAGAAAGAACATTAGTAACTACTGCCATTTATTATGAATCAAACCTGTGCTAAGGTTTTGTACTGATTATTTCATTAACCCCTCACATCATCCCAATGTGATAGTTACCATTTTTACTATAAGCTTAGAGAGTTAAGTTTAACATTCTCACAATCATATAGTTAGTGTCTTAGCCATCTAGTTCTGCTATAACAGAAATACTACAAGTGGATAGCTTTAACGAAGAGAAATTTATTATCTCACAGTCTAGTATGCTAGAAGTTCAAATTCAGGGAGTCATCTCCAGGGGATGGCTTTCTCTGTCAGCTCTGGGAGAAGGTCCTTGCCTTCAGTCTTCCCCAGCTGAGGAACTTCTCAGTGCAGGAACCCCAGGCCCAAAGGATGTGCTATTCTCCTGGCTTTTGTTTCTTGGTGGTATGAGGTACCCATATCTGGCTGCTCACATCTTTCTTTTATACCTCAAAATAGATTGGCTTGAGGCACAACCTAATACTGTGGATTGAGTCATGCCTCACTAACATAACTACCCTAATCCTGCCTCATTAACACTACAGAGGTAGGATCCACAACACATAGGAAAATCACATCAGATGGCAAAATGGTAGACAATCACACAATACTGGGAACTGTGGACTAGCCAAATCGACACTTTTTTTTTTCTTTTTGAGGGGACACAATTCAATCCATAACAGTTAGCAACTGCTAAGAAGAGGTTTTAACAAGAAAGTCTAAACCAGAGATGATATTGACAGTTCCCAGGCATATTTCTTCTTATGCTATAGTATGGTATAATACAGAGACCAATTTATGGCAGATAGTTAAGGAACTAGTGGTCATTTAGCCTGGGATAGAGAAAATTCAGGGGAAAACTTGACATACACCATCACATATGTGAAGGTGTGTTAAGATCCATGGGAAGAAAGTGCAGTTGGATTTCTACTAACAATAAGGTGGTCAGTCACAAGGCTCACTGTCTTAGTCATCTAGTGCTGCTATATCAGAAATTCACAAGTGGATGGCTTTAACAAAGAGAAATTTATTTTCTCACAGTCTAGTAGGCTACAAGTCCAAATTGAAAGCATCAGCTCCAGGGGAAAGCTTTCTGTCTCTGTTGGCTCTGGAGGAAGGTCCTTGTCCTCAAACTTGTCCTGGTTGAGGAGTTTCCCAGATGAAGGAACCCCAGGTCCAAAGGATGCACTTTGCTCCCAGTGCTGTTTTCCTGGTGGTATGAGATCCCCAACTCTCTGCTTGCTTCCCTTTCCTTTTATCTCTTGTAAGAAAAGGTGGTGCAGGCCATATCCCAGGGACACTCTCTTTTACATTGATTGGATCAAGGATGTGACCTTAGGAAAGGTGTTACAATCCCACCCTAATTCTCTTTAACATAAAATTACAATCACAAAATGGAGGCCAACCACACAATACTGGGAATCATGGCCTAACCAAGTTGACACATATTTTGGGGGGACACAGTTCAATCCATGACCCTCATACACACACACATACACATAGAAGGGGGAGGAGAGAGTGAGAAAGAGAGAGAGAAAAAGATGCCATGAGGGGATTTAGCACCAGAACTCAACATAACTTAAGAGACTATCAGTTTGTGTTTTCACATCAAAAAAGATGCACAATGCATTCTAACTTTGGGATATTGGTCAAGTGAGTTAAAATCCTTAAACCAAGTTTCTTCCTCTAAAATGGGAATAAACTACCATTTGTCTGAAATCATGCACACAAAATGCCAAGAAAATTGTGAAATGTTCAATAAGTATTGATCCAACAGAAATGCTTGGAGTAGAAAGTCCGTAACAAGTGGGACTTTATTTGGTGCCTCAGAAACAATGATAGAGTATCTTACTTCATTAAAATTAACTTAGCTAAGCTTGAAGAATGTACAATTTTTATTCTCCTCACTGCATGGAGGTCAGAGATGTTGTACCACTGTGACAGACATTCTGAAGATAATGGATGGTTCTGATGCTTCTGGAATACCAAAACCAAACCCGTTGCTGTCGAGTCAATTCCGACTCATAGTGACCCTACAGGAAAGAGTAGAACTGCCTCATAAGGGTTTCCAAGGAGCGGCTGGTAGATTTGAACTGTTGACCTTTTGGTTAACAGCCAAACACTTCACCACTTCGCCACCAGGACCCCTTTTGGAATAATCCTGTGTTTACTGTAGTGTGTTTAGATATAGTAAAACGTTCTGTTGATGACATGATGTGTTGATGACCATGTATTTATTACATACTGACATTACTCTCAGGTTTTGCCAGGAAATCAGGGGTTTTTAAGTCCTCCTTGTCTTTTCTGAAGATTAACTTGATTTCTTGAAGTGGATATTTTTTGCCTAACTTTTGTGTAATTTGTTTCTTGTATCTACTGAAAACAGTTTCTGAGCAAAAGTAGCTATTTAGTCTTAGAAGCAGAAGCAATTTTAAAAAATCATGAGTGTGTAAAACTTTCCATTTGAAACAACTTTATATAATCTTCTTTGTCCATGTCTCTTTTTATTCCTAATATCTTTGATTAAGGACATTTAAACATCTCTCTTTAGTACAAATATTCAGTTCATGCCAACAGGAAAGTCAGTCTCAATTACTCAGGACATAATTATGTTCTCCAGAATGTTTAGATTTAGCCTGAATAAAATTAATAAATGTAGTGATTTTTTTTTTTAAATATCATAATATCTATGAAGTCCTGGTGGTGCAGCGATTAAGAACTCAGCTGCTAACCTTATGGTTGGCAGTTTGAATCCACCAGCCTCTTCTTAAAACCTTATGGGGCAGTTCTAGTCTGCCCTATAGGGTTGCTTTGAGTCAGAATTGACTCAACGGCAATGGGTTTGTTTTTTTGTTTTCTTTTAATAATTTCTATATTTTGGGGTTTTTAAAAATAAACTATTTTAACTTTTTCTGTTTTATTCAATTTAATGTTCTGGCTTTTCCACTCAATTGTTTAAGACACATATAGATAGCAACGACAGAAAAAAAAATTGTGGAATAAGGAATTCCAAAATCCTTTCCTAAATAAAAGCAACTTAAAATCCAGGCAAAAACTACCAGAAACAACTTTTTTGGAACTCTGCAAAGTAACCAGAAGCTTGCTACAACCAGGTGAGTACTTAATCAAGAAAACTGCCTTAATCTCTGTAAGAACAGAGAGCTTTGTGACATTTTAATTTACCTTTGTCCTCTCTCCCTCCCCCATTCAGTGGCCACCTTGAAGATAACTACCTATATTCCTAGTACAGCTGTTAGTACCAGAAGGGAAAGAATAATTCTCATTTGCAAATAATTGTGGTTATTTGTTTTGACCTCTCTGGTGACTCCCTGGAAGAGTAGCTCAAATGACTTGTCTTCATCTCACCTAACTTGGAACTCTCTCAGTGCTGAGGTAGTCACTTGGGGCCTTTGGTGAAAACACATACAAGCAAATGTATTAGTCATGTCTGCCTAGGGCAATGGATAAAAGTTGGAGTAAATAATAGATTAACAAAAAAGTTGAAAGTAAAACCTGGGAAATAAGTTGCTTTGGGAGATGAAATTCAGAGAGTTCTCATGTATTTCTGGAGATTCAGAAGGCTATGCATATGCCTACACTGGTTAGCAAGCTCAAGAAAGCCTTGAGAGGGCCCTAAGTTCTCATCTCTAACTAACATTTGGGCTTTGTACAAGTAGAAAGTGAAGGCTAAGGTAGAGTTGTAAACTACCTGCTAAGTGTTGAAGGCCTTCTCCAACACACACAAACAGGTCATTCACAAAGCTGGGGAGCTTTTTTTGGTTCCAGACATTAAAGCAATTTTCTGCCCAATCACCAGTTGGACACTGTTGTTGTGTGACATCAAGTCAATTCCAACTCATAGTAACCCTGTATGAGAAAGTAGAACTTTCCTATAGGGTTTCCTAGGCTGTCATTTTTACCAGATCTCTTCTCACTTGGAGCCACCGAGTGGGTTTGAACTGTCCACCTTCTGGTTAGCAGCCAAGCTCTTAACCATTGCACCACCAGGGATCCTTAGCTAACCACCAAATTAGCAAAACAGACTTCAGTGACCATAAACAACAAAGAATGCAAATTTGACAAAATTAGTTCAAAAAGACTCACCAAAAAATGAATTACAATAACTACAACAAGCAGCAACAACAAACTGCAGGAGAGGATGAGAAAATGAGAGCTGCCACATTTTAATAGTCAAAATGTCTAGCTTTCCACAAAAAATTGTGAGGTATGCAAAGAAATAAAAAAGTATGGTCCAAACACAGGGAAAAAGACAATCCATAGAAATTGTCTCTCAGGAAGCCCAGGTATTGAACTCACCAGACAGACTTTAAATCGGCTATTTTAGATACACTCAATGAGCTTATATATACCATGCCCAAAGAATTCAAGGAAACCATGAGAATGATGTCTCATCAAATAGAGAATATTGGTAGAGACAGAAATTATAAAAAGAACCAATTAGAAATTCTGTAGTTGAAAAATACAATAACTCAAATAAAATATTCACTGGAGAGGCACAACAGAAGATCTGAACTGACAGAAGGAGGAATTGGCAAGTTTAAAGAGAAGTCAGTTGAGATGATTCATTCAGTCTGAGGAACAGAAAGAAAAAAATACAGAATAATGGAGCTGAAAATTGAAGGAAGAGTAGAGATTAACTATGTGAGGGGAGATGAGACAAGAGTTCCACGCAGAGCATGTGCAAATGCTCTGTGGCAGTGCAAAGCATGATATTTGAGGAGCTACAAGCAGGCCAGTGTGGCTAGAGATGATGCAGAAAGAGTGAAAATGGCATCATATAGGCCTAAGATTTGGCAGAGATCAGATTATATAGGCTTGAAGACCCTGTTAAGAATTTTTGTTTTTATTACAAGATAAACAGAAAATACTGAGGTGTTTTAAGCTAATGGAGAGGACTTGATAATCTGTTTTGGATTTTTATACAATGACTACATTGTGGGGAAGGAGTGCAAGAAAGATAAGTGAGTCCAAATGAGAGTCTATTACATAAGTTGCAGGAATCGAGGCAAAAAATGATTGTAGCTTGCAATGGTGACAGGAAAGATGAAGAAATGTAGGTAGGATTAACATAATGTAAGACATAAAATCTAAAGAAAGTGGTAAAAAAAGGGATAAGGAAGTGCTAAGTTTTCTGACTTGCACAACTTGAAGAATGTCAGTTACCTTCACTATGATGGGAAGCTCTAAAAGTTAATCAGGTTGGAAATGTTGAATTTAAGGTGCTTCAGAGACATTTGAAGAGAACTTGTTAAGAAGATGGCACTCAGACTAGAGGGCTAGTCTAGAAATACGAACTTAAGGGTCTCCAGCACATGGATGGAACTGACAATCTGGAGAGAAGCTAAGGTGGTCTGGCGGATATGGTTGTGGTGGTCAAGTTGGATTCATAAAAAGAGGGCCTATAACTGAGCCACTGGGAAAGAAGACTTTTAATGGCTGCTAGAGGGGAGCAAGCCTACAAAGCAGTCAGCCTTATAAGAGCGAGATGTTGATATTACAGTGTCATCAAAACCAAGGGAAAACACTATTTCAAGCCCAAAGAGGACAAGAACATCAGATGTTGCTTGGAGAGTCAGTAATTTGAAAAGTAAAAATTAACTTTTGTTGTTAGTAAAATGGAGGTCTTTGGTTACTTTTGTGAAAGTCTTTTGGAGGAACAGTAGTGACAGGAGCCTAAATAAACATTAGGCATCTAAATTAATCCGTGGAGAGCAGGTAGTTTTAATACAAAGTATTCCAGCATGAAAACTCTCTTTTCAATGCAGTAAGCCTAAATGAGTTCATCTTCACCCCACAGCAGGTTTAAAAATTTCAAGTACAAGCACAGACAAGCATGGATGTATTTTGAGGCAGCATCACGTGTGAAGTGCACAGGAAGCTTCCAAGAATTGTCTTAATTTCACTCCAGTCGGGGGTGGGATGAGGAGATACGCTAGTATCAAGTGGGGTATGCCTATAAGTGACAAAGCCATATAGGTGGATATGTAGTCAATACAAAGAGCCCTGGTGGCGCATGGGTTAAGCACTTGACTGCTAACTGAAATGTTTGCTATTTGAAATCACCAGTTGTTCTATGGGAAAAAGGTGACAGTCTGCTTCCATAAAGATTTGCCCCCTTGGAAATTCTATTCTACTCTGCCCTGTAGACTCAATATGAGTCAAATTCGACTCGATGACTATGGATTTTTTTTTTTTTTTTTTATGGTCAAAGCAGGCAAATAAATACAGAGCCAGGTGTCAGTGCAGGTAAAGAAGAGAGTCAAGAAGAGAGATTTTTAAGTTAAAAAGCGAATGAGCATGGCTTTCTGCACAAAGTTACTACTAACAAGTGTTGATAAACAACTAATATATATGGAAGGCCTCGATCCAGGTATGTTCATAAATTTCAGATACTATAAGGTATTTTTTGAAGGTGTATTTCTGTTATTTTTTTTAATTTTTATTTTGCTTTAAATGAGAGTTTACAAATCAAGTCAGTCTCTCATACAAAAATTTATACACACCTTTTTTTTTTTGCTATATACTCCTAATTGCTCTCCCCCTAATGAGACATCCTGCACCCTCCCTCTACTCTCTCTTTTCATGTCCATTCTACCAGCTCCTGACCACCCATTGTCCTCTCATTTCCCCTCCAGATAGGAGATGCCAACATAGTCTCAAGTGTCTACTTGATCAAAGAAGCTCATTCTTCACCAGCATCTTTTTCTATCCCATTGTCCAGTCCATTCCCTGTTTGAAGAGTTGGCTTTGGGAATGGTTCCTGTCCTGGGCCAACAGAAGGTCTGGGGGGCCATGATCACCAGGGCCCTTCTAGTCTCAGTCAGACCATTAAGTCTGGTCTTTTTTACAAGAATTTGGGGTCTGCATCCCACTGCTCTCTTGCTCCCTCAGGGGTTCTCTGTTATGTTCCCTGTCGGGGTAGTCATTGGTTGTAGCGGGGCACCATCTAGTTCTTCTGGTCTCAGGCTGATGTAGTCTCTGGTTTACTTAGGTTTTGCTGAGAGCACCGTTCTTCTCTGGTTCCAGGGGTGTGAGTAGGCTGTGTGGCTGGCTGCTTCTCCCTGAAGAAAATGGCCAAATGCTAGTATCAGCCCGCCACAGCCACTCCTGGGAATGGTGCCTGATGGATCCTGGCAATTCAGGTCTGGTAAGTCCTCTCTGCTTCTGAACCGTCTCTTCCTCCCCCTGCTGCTCAGTTCATTTTCTGACTTTGCCTTTGATGTTCAGGGTTCCTAGCTTGCCATAAATATACTCATTTCACTTTTTTTTTTTTTGAGTGTTTGTTGTAAGAAATAAACACTCGCTGGAAACATCTGTCTATTCTGCCATCTTGGCCCTGCCTCTATTTCTCTTATTTTTTACCCCTTTCTATCTCCCCTGTCAAAGCCAGCCATTGTGTGTGTTCTCTGGTCTCTGGGAGCTTGGCATATTCCTTATGAGAAGGAGATTTGAAAGTAATTGGAAACCTACTAAAACAATGACACTAAATATTATGCAATTTGGTGTAATTTTTATATTAACTGGAACTTCAAAGGCCAGGAGGGAGGAGGAGTTTAAAGATAATTAATAGAGCATCAGGTCAATGTTCTTCCGCATTTATCCTTTAGAATCACTGGGGAGCTTTTTTTTCTTTCTGTATTTTTTTTTTTTTTTTTAAGTAATCACTACAGTTTATTATGAGGTTAGTGGTGGTTCAATGGCAGAATTTTTGTCTTCAGTACGGGAGACTCGGGTTCAATTTCTGGCCAATACACCTCATGTGAAGCCACTACCCGTCTATCTCTTCTAGAAAAATTGGAATCCTCATCCATTGCTGGTGGGATTGTGGAATGAGACAGCTGCTGCAGGGACAGAGGGCAATTTCTCCTAAAGTTAAACATAGAATTACCATATGATCTAGCAATGCCACTCCTAGTTATATCCCCAAAACACTTGAAAGCAGGAGTATAAACTGATACTTGTACATCAATATTCATTGCAACACTATTCGTAATAACCAGAAGTTGGATACAACCTAAATGCCCATCAACAGATAAATAGAATGTGGTACCTACGTACAATGGAATATTACTGAGCCATAAAAAGAAATGAAATTCTGATACATGCTGCAACATAAATGAACCTTGAAAACATTATGCTGAGTAAAAAAAGTCAGACACAAAAGGGCGAATGTTGTATAAGCCCACTTAATATGAAATATCTAGAATAGGCAAGTGTGTAGAGATCAAAGTTTATTAGTCATTACGAGAGACAGGCAAAAGTGAGAGTTGTTAAGGGGACACTGAGCTTCTGTTAATGGTAATAGAAAAATCTGTGGGGTTTTAAAATGTACTAGTGCCTAGCTAGGAGCCCTGGTGGCTCAGTGATTAAAGCACTTGGTGCCAACCAAAAGGTTGGCAGGTCAAATCCACCAGGTACTCAGCAGAGGGAGATGTGGTGGTCTGCTTCCATAAAAACTACAGCCTTGGAAACCCTATGGGGTAGTTCTACTTTGCACTATAGGATCACCGAATCAGAATCTACTCACCAGCAGTGGAGGTTGGAAAGCCTGGCTATTAAATAAATGACCAGGACAATTACATTTGATTTTCTGAAGGCAATATCCATGTATTGACATTGTTGCAAAACTCCCAGGAAAATCAGTTTTGCATTTAAGATAAAGAACCACTGTCCACTGGGGAGATTTGTTCTATATTGGAGGATCCCAAATACAGAAACTCATCAGCATCTAACAAGAGTGGTTCCCAGGCCCTACTTCCCGGGGCTGATGCATGCATATACGTATTTTTGTAAAGCTCCCCATGTAACTCCAATGTGTATGCAGTCATATATGGAAATCTCACTTAAGATTTAATCTCCTGGAGGTAGAGACTTCCCGAGTCAGTGACAACCTTAGTCACTAATAAAAAGACATCTTGACTAGCCATGTTGCTTATGTACAACAGGTATTGGGCAGCCTTACTCTTTCACTGAAAAATCAAGCTTCCCGTAATATCCATGGACATAAAAATCTAACCTCCCTTTACATAACTGTAAAGATAGTTAATTCAACTGAAGAAATATGCTGTGAATTAGGTAGACTAATTAAGGAAACTTAATTTTTAATATTCAATGTTTCAATGAATACAGTTAAAATTTTCCTTAAAGATCAGTGAAAAAATATTTATTGGAAATGTTTAATCAAGAAGATAACTAATTTGTACATAGGTGTTTATATCTTACTTTTTCACAATTCTGTGTCACATAGTTAAGCGTCATTAGTTCAAGATTGGGAAATAGTCATGCTATTTAATTAAAAGCCCACTTTAACGAAATTTGACGTAATTTTGCTAATCTACGCTCTCAGATATACATGTCTTGGAAAATTGTAAATAGTGGGCCTCAGTAATTGCCGGTAATTGCCACTGGTAATTGCTACCAGATTAGAAGGATAGCATCTTTAGAAACTATGTCACTGCTTAAAAATATGCTGATTAATTACAAAAACAATAGTAACGATGATCCCTGGCAGTTTATTGGGTGTATACTGTTTTCCTAGAGCTGAACTAGGTGGTTGGTATTAAATATCTAATTTAACTACATCCTCATAGCAAACCTATTAAGTATCATGTTTTGCACATTTTCACTGGGAGACAGAGTCTCAGAGTTTTAAGAACCCCCTTCAACGCACCATGCAGATAGTGAAAAGCAAAGCCAGGACTGAAACTCAGGTGTATGTCATCCAAAAAATGGACCCTTTATGTACCTGTTTGTCTCAGGAGTTTCTAAGATTTAGTCTCCTGGAGGTAGAGACTTCATGATTCAGTGACAATCTTAGTCGCTAATAACTTCTGCTTTCATTTTAGGTAATTGATGTAAATCAGGACCAACATCTTCAAATAGCAGCTTTAGAAACTGAGATCAGTAGAGACCAGGTCTACTATGTTGTAGGCACTATGAGACCAAGAAGCCCTGGTGGAGCAACAGATAAGAACTTGGCTGCTAACTGAAAAATTGGTGGTTCTACCCACCCAGTGGCTCCTTGGAAGAAAGACCTGCTCTAGTAAAGATTACAGCCTAAAAAACCCTATGGGGATGTTCGACTCTGTCACTTGGGGTCACTATGAGTCAAAATCTACTTGAAAACACCTAAAAACAACAACTATGGGATGAGGCTGGATCCAAGACGAGCAGGATCAAGAAAGGAATTTTCATGAGTTAAAGTCAATGAATACGGCCCATGTGTGGTTTTTGACTGGTGAATTTGTTGAGGTGGGCTTTGTGACCTAATACACATTCCATGCTTCTGTGAATGGTTTATGTGTACTTAAAAGAATATGTGCCCTCTTATCACCAGATTTAAATTTCTCTGTACACCTATTTTTAAAAGTTGGTAAATTGTTTTATTAAAATTATCCATATCAGGACTGCCCCTCTGCCTTGATTACAGAAATGCTTTAAAAACCATTTTTGAATGAGTGAATGGTTAAATGAACTGTGGTTGATTTGCACAATGGAGTACTAGTCAACAATGAGAGGAGCCGACTATTAATACAAGCAAAAACCAAGATGAATCTCAAGGACATTGAGCTTAATGAAAAATCTATGTCAAAATGTTACGTATTATAAGATCCCCTGAACATACATTCTCAAAATGACAATACAATAGAAATGGAGAATGGATTAGTGGTTGCCAGGAAATAGAGATGAGGGAGGGTGAAAACATAAATGGCAAGTTTGAGGAATTTCTTTGTGTTGATTGATCAGTTCTGTATCTTAATAGTGATGGCAGTTACACAAAGCTATACACGAGATAAAATTGCACAGAACTATGTACACATATACTCACCCCTCACGACAGTCCCCTACACACGAATGCAAGTAAAAAATGGTAAAAAACTGAGTACGATCTGTAGTCTAGTTATCAATTTGTACCAAGGTCAGTTTCCTGGTTTTGATATTGCACTACAGTTACACGTCACCATTTCGGGAAGCTGGGCAGAGGATACGTGGGATTCTATGTACAATTTTTGCACATAGACTCTTGTGAGTCTATAAATATTTCAAAATAAAAAAAAAAAAAGTATTTTAATTTGAATGAGTTTAAAGGAAGGATGTTGTTATGTACTGAATGGTATCCCCCCAAAAGATATGTTGAAGTCTTAACACCCGTTTTGGTGAACATGACCTTGTTTGCAAATAGGATGTTTGAAGATGTTATCAAGTTAACATGAGGTCATACAGGAGTAGGGTGCTGGTGCCCTTATTTGTGTGGTATCCTTAAAAAAGAAGAGACAGAGAAACAGAGGAAGGATACCAAGTGACCCTGCAGCTGCGATCCAAAGAACACCTCTGGAGTTATCAGAAGGTAAGAGAGAGACACGGAACAGATTCTCCCTCAGAGTTCTCAGAAGGAATCAACATGGCTGACACCCTGATTTCAGATGCCCCACCTCCAGAATTGTAAGACAGTAACTCTGTTTTAAAAGTCACCCAGTTTGTGGTATTTCGTTAGGGTGGCTCTAGGAAACCCAGATAGGTGTTCTTTCCAGTGTGGCACAGGTAACACCATGTCCTATTGTCTTGAGTTTCCACCCAATGAATATTCATATTTTCTGCCAAGTCCCTAAGGTAATTTAGTGTAAATCCCTCACTGTTTTTCCATATTTTTATTTAATTGACACTGATTTCTGTCAGTGAAGTATTAGCTCTGCCACTGTGTTTGTGGATTTCTGATCATCTTCTGTTTTAAATTTTTTTTTTAATGTTTCAAAGTTATAATATCTGTTACAACATTTTAGTGAATTATTGCTTTACTTAGTATGAATAATTTCACTTGGTCCCACTTCATTTTTGTCACCTCAAATGCTAATTCGTCTGATATTAATATTGTTGATCCTGTTTTCAATCTTTTTAGGATTTGCCAACCTCTAATTATTTTATTTTTTAGTTTTCAGAAATTCTGTGTCATTTAGTTCAGGTGTGTCTCTTGTAAACAACGTAGTTTTCAACCAATCTGGAAATATATATGTATGTATTTCCTATTCACATTTATTGTCATCCCGATTTTATTTTGATCTTTTCTACTTAAGGTGTTTCCTCCTTATTCATGTTTTTGTCTTTGTGCTTATACTAATTTCATTTTCCTCTAATTGTTTATAAATTATATGTTACACTTCTATCTTCCTGGATGTTACCTTCCTAGTCTTCTAATAGTATCTACAAATGCATTTTCTCTCCGAACAATATTAAGAGGTTTGTACTCTCCTCTGATCTCTTATTCCCACTCTCTGATGCCACAACTTCCAAAACAAATATCCTCTGGGATTTTAGTAAACCACAGAAATTTCTCTTTCAATAAAATTTCATTTAGGTTTAATAAGAGGCTTCATTGGTGTCTTTTCTCATCATTGTCTGTATTTTCCCCAGATTAACTTGTTTTCTTCTAAAGTATGTATCACTATCAACAATTATTTCAGAAGGGTAAATGACTGAAATCTTTGCCTGAAAATGTCTTTATTTCACCTATGTATTTAGATGGAAACCCTGATGGCATAGTGGTTAAGTGCTACAGCTGCTAACCAAAGGGTCGGCAGTTCAAATCCACCAGGCACTCCTTGGAAACTCTATGGGGCAGTTCTACTCTGTCCTATAGGGTCACTAAGAGTCAGAGTCAACTCGATGGCATTGGGTTTTGGGTTATATATTTAGGTAAGTGTTCAACTGGGTAGAGAATTCTGGGTTCAAAATTACCTTCCTCAGGATTTTGAAGAATTACGCTATTTTCATACAGTATACACAGTGACATTGTGTAGCAAGATGCTATTTTGCTTCTCATTCCCATGGCAGTAAGTACTGTTTTTTTTTTTTTCTTTCTGGGTGTTTGTAAAATTTTGTCTTTAATAATGGTATTATGAACATTTCCCACAATGTATTTAGGTGTATACTTTTCTTTTTTCTAGCTTATTATTTATGGGCCTGTTTAACTCAAGAACCCGTGTCTTTCTTTATTTCTGAGGAATATTTTCTAACATCAATTTCAGTTGTTTTTTGCCCTCATCCTCTTAATTCTTTCTTTAGAAGATGTTCTTATTTTTAGATCTATCCTTCATGTCTCTTTACTTTTCTTTCGAATGTTCAGTAGCTTTGTTTTTCTTTTTTAATTGTGGTTAATATATAGTTAACAATATTTGCCATTTTGACAAGCTTACATGTACATTTTAATGACATGAAATACGTCCAGCATGTTGTTCAACCATCACCATTCCCGAAATAAATTTCCATCACCCTTATTCTTGGAATTTTTTGCTTGCTTTTTTCTTGTATTATGTTCTAGAAAAATTATTTGGCTCAGTTTTCCAAATAACTAATTACGTTCTTCAGTTGTACTTAGTTTGCTATTTGCTGATTGGATCACAATTTTATTTTTGTTATTATAATTATGAATAATATTTTTGTTTTAATGTCAGAATTTTTCACTTTTCAAGAGCTTTAATTGATTTTTTTTCTTTTTATTGTGCTTTAGACAAAGTTTTACAGAGCAAATGAATTTCTCATTAAACAGTTAATACGCATATTGTTTTGTGGCATTGGTTGCCAACCTGAGGACATATGAACGCTCTCTCCTTGTCAATATTGAATTTCCCATTTCCATTCATACAGCTTTCCTGTCCTGTCCTGCCTTCTTGTCCTTGCTCCTGGGCTGGTATACCCAATTAGTCTCATATACATGTTGAAGCTACATGCATTATTGTTTGTTTTATGGGCCTGTCTAATCTTTGGCTGAAGGGTAAACCTCAAGAGTGACCTCAGTACTGAGTTAAAATGGTGTCCAGGGGACATACGCTTGGGGTTTCTTCAGTCTGCTTTAATTGATTTTTAGTAGATTTCATTGCTTCTTACGTCTCTCTTAGGATTTTAACTGTGCTTATCTTTATCTATCTGCTCTATTAACTCTCTTTGTTTCCCAAAGTGTACATTGTAGAGTTTGATGTCGTTCTTTTCTTTGTTGTATTTTGCTACTGCTTTCTTCATTGTCTGTACATGTTTATGCATCTTTCAAGAGAGACCTTTCTCTAGTGATGCTGGAGACACATAGGATGGGTTGCCTGGTGGGGAGGAAATACTGGCAATTGGCCTTTTGAATATGGAGCTGTGCCTTTAGTCTCGGTTTTGACTTGCTCTATTTCTTGAGGCCTTCAGAAAGGACAAGACTTAGAGAAGCTTTGACCACCTGTATCCTTTTGATGTGCCAACCAAACTGTCACCCCATGGGATGCTTTTTCTGCCATCTTGCTTTGGAGCACCCTAGGAGATAATGCAACCATCTACCGTGGTTCTTTCCTAAGAGATTTCTGGCTCTTGTCTTCTCCTTCAGTCCATTCCCACATACTTTCCATCTTTTAAGAGATTTCCTTTTTGTTTCTGATATAATATTGATTTGTCTTATTTTTAGATTGATATTTTAAAAAAAGAATAATTATTTTCTGTAACATGTATGTATTTGGGCAAGACGGAGACATAACCTCACATGTTAAGTCTGCCATCTTGTTCAAATCCTTCATGATTTCTGTGGGGTTCAGAATATTAAGCAAATAAATACTTAATTAAATGGCTCCCTGAAAAGAGATTTCTGGTAAGTGAAAGTCCCAAAATCTGATTTTAAACGTGACCAGGTTTTACTTACAGAACCATACAAAGCATTTACTCTATTGATTCATGAAGCTGAAAATGAACAAACCTAACATTCAAATTATGATTTTGTGCAGTTGAGCTGTCTCTTTCATAGCTCATTGAGTATTTTGTAGAGGAAAACTGCCTGCCCAGAAAATTCTCATCCAGTGATTTTTATATGAACCTTTTCTATCTTGGAAAAATAGTCATCAACTGCTTTTATATTCCAACCTTCTGACAATTAAGTTTTATTTTCCGAAAATCTAAATTCTTTTTCTTGTTTTACAGTAGCCCTCATAACTATAATGCTTACAGTTATTTAACAGGGATTTTACATTTGTAAATCATAAAATGTTCTTAAGAGATGACACGCCATTTCAGTTTCACAGCTGAAGTTGAAGTTTGATCAATTCCAGAGCTTAAGAAAAAATACACAGATGCTCTCCTTTCACAGATAATATGTACATGCTTATTCAAGGAACCAGAAGTTTCCATGCATTTCCATAGCCTCCTGAACCACCACCCCCACAGTATAAAATGAGGAGCAACAGGGTAACTTGCTCCCTGGCTGCCAACCCAGTGGTAGGTAACTTGGCTTCATCCATATTTTCTAATCTTTCTTTCTGACAATTCCATTTTAAATGCATATAAACATTCACACACACATTATAAGAAATGTTGACAGTCATTTTAATGCTTTTCTCCTTTTCTTTTTTGTCTTGGTAGAAAGGATCAGACTCTTGAATACTGATTATTCGTAAGACAGAGATGTTAAATAAGAATGTATGGTTTCTATACAAATAAGGATCTCTGCAGAAGAAAGATATTGCCGGCTTTCAGACACAGATGACCTAGTGAACGCTTTATAAATGACTAGGGGAACTCAGTTTCTGCTTCTGGAAAATGGAATTGATAATATTAAATATTTGGTGAGGGGCTATTTGGATGTGACACTGCATAAATTATATCTGTGATATTGGCATCTGATAATTGCATTTCCAATAGGAATTACAATTAAGATTCTTGCAATATGACATACTTTTGATCATTTTCATTTCCTTTGTGATTGCAGAGAATGATAATTCTTTGGGGGAATTTGACTCCAATTTGCACATTAGAAAAGAAAAGTATGGGTAATAGAATAATGGGGAGATGAAGGAAGTCTTGATCTCCAATCTCTTATTTCTTCCAGTCCCATTTCTGCAGTGGGAATGCCACCTGTGTTCTGCTCATTATAAAACTTTTAGCAAGAGGCTAATGAAATGCAAAGCTTTCTATAAGACCAGCACTAGCCTTCCTATCAAATCATCTGAAATATTTATTTGCCCTCTTGAATAATTGATAGGGGCATCAGCTCTCCCGGTCAATTGATTTATTAAGGGACTGTTTGGAATTAAACAGCTTAAAGATATTAGATTTAGCAGTGATCTTGCTTGTTAGCATATTCATTTACCTACGGGAGCCCCCATTAGATATTGTTAATACATGACGTTTCCAGTCACGGCCTGGATCTCCTCAAATTGCATTAACGCCAGGCTGTTTAGCCACAGAATAACAGGTTTGATTGAGTGCTTGGGTTTGGTGTAATTAGATTTTCCTAGAAAAGGGGGGACTACTTTAATGCCATGTGCATTAAACTAGATATGTCATCAGCATTACTGTAATTGGCGAACAGGAACACTAGAGACCTGGCTGCATCTGAATGTTTGTGTTTATGGTTCACCCGTCCATTCTCATAGATGGCACATAATAGCCGTGGCTTACTTACATATGTATGACCCTGGGAAAAAAAAAAGGAACTGACCTCTATAATAAGCATCTCTTTTGAAAAAGGTGGAAAATTCTATCCTGAGTAATGGGATCAATTTTTCGTTTGTTAAAACTGCCAATTATTTCTCTTACTGGAAAGGTCATGTGGCTGGTTAATCAAAGATGAAAATAGTAGGTGAATATATGTGGGTAGACGATGCATTTGGTTTGCATTTTGCTCTAAGACTATCTGCTTTAGACTTTCGGACTTTTTTTTTTATTCTGATTAAGGACCACGCTATATCCCTGGAATTCTCTTTCACCAATGATTTCTCCTAGGAATTATATCTTCTTCTTCACAAAAGTACACATAGAAAATAAAAGGATTTCTGGTCACTTTTCCCTATTGCCACTGATTTATTTTGTGCGCTGCCGGCATGAACTGTGCCCATCAAGGAACAACATGCCCATATGACAATCTGTGCAATGGGGTAATTTAGGAGGAGGGATGAAGTTGGTGCTAGACAAATTGGGAAGTAAGCCAACTTTCCTTTCTGAGATCTCCCATTTCCATTTTTATTTACCTCTCATGGAGCCCTGGTGGTGCAGTGGTTAAGAGCTCTGCTGCTAATCAAAAAGTCCACTCCTTGGAAACCCTATGGAGCAGTTCTACTCTCTCCTACAGGGCCGCTGTGAGTCAGAATCGACTTGAAGGCAGCAGGTTCTCTTCTCCAAGCTTGAGGTACCCTTGGATTACACCTTAGTTGTCCACAATCTAAACTGGAGTCCCCTACTTGGCTCTGCCTTTCTTCTTCCCCTGAGTCACTTCCTGTACTTTACAATTATAAAGATATACAGGCCTTCTTTTCCATGACATGAGGTCTTTGATCACAGAAAATATGATTCTAGAAAAAAAATGCGACGTTATTTTATTTAATGTCACATATGTTACTGGTAATCAACCCACTATCGTCATGTCAACTCTGACTCATGACTACTCCTTGGGTGTCAGAGTAGACCTGTGCTCCGTAGGGTATTCAATGGCTGAGTTTTCAGAAGTAGATCTATAGGCCTTTCTTCCAAGGCACATCTGGGTGAACTTGAACCTCTAACCTTTTTGTTAGCAGCCAAACGTGTTAACCCTCTGCACCACTTGTAGGACACTTTGTAATTTACAAGGCATGAACACATAAGCTATCTCATGCATTGCTGTCACTCTGGTATTTGGTTAAAGAATCTGATGTGCAGAAAGATCAAGTTACTTCTACAAGTTCACACAGCTCGTAGTACTGGAATCAACACGTGAATCACTTCATACCCAGGATTTTCCTCCATAATATTCTGCCCCCATAATGACATTGGCAGTTATCAGGCATTTTTTGAAGATAATGTCTTAATGTAAAGGAGGAACTCAAAGGGGTTAATTTTGGTCAGCACAAAGGGTGATATATAATGGCCATCCTCTTAGCTCGTGTGTAAGGTTGACTTCTAGGGTAAAGGGGGTTTAGAGAATGAGGGGTCACCACAGCTGCTTCTCTTGACTAGCATTTGGTATGGGGGGAGGGTATGGAAGTCAGCAAGCTTAGTAAGTGGCCTGGTGTCCTTCTAATTATGAACTGGCAATTTAGAGCCTCTTTTTAACACCAGAAGTCAATGCTGGGATTAAAGAGCAGTGGCAACTTGCAATGTCTTTCCAGAAGAGAGTTTAAGGTAGCAATCATTGGAAGAAGACTTGCCTTGAAGCTATGTATATATAGCAAGGATTCTGCTTATACTTGGTTTGGGGGTGGATGGAGATTACATGGCAAAGTTAAACACCTACCCTCCCACTCCTACCTCTGATCATATCCACCCTTTGAGAGAGGAAGGAGGTTGCCAATTCACTGCCATTGAACAATTGCAGGTTTGACATTATCTTGTCTGGCCGTACACAGAATTAACTTCAAGATATTTGCAAAAAAAGGTTCCTCCAACTTTGCAATGGCATTCTAGATCTCCAAATGCATTTTCAATGGTAAAAAGATTGCCCAAATTTTCAAGAGCTTATAAACAATGAGATACATCAGATGCTATCCATGAGTAAGGTAAAATGGAGATGAAGACAGTATTATATTCCATTATACTACAGCTTTATGATAGTTCCAGCATTATTTACCATTTCCCAAAAACATAACCTTAAGTGAAAGATGTTTTCTCTAATAATGGTTGTGTAATGGGTTTGTCTTTTGGGACAGGGACTAATGAAGGTGCCACTTCCCCCAAAGGCACTTTTGGGATTTAGAAATCAGAATTGGTGTACTGGAAATAATTATGTCTTTCACAGGTACATATTTATTTTTCAGTGAAAGACATAATTATGGATAACATTGGGAAGAATGGGAATTCCAGAACACTTAACTGTGCTCATGAGGAACCTTTACTTAGATTGAGAGGCAGTTGTTCGGACAGAACAAGGGGATACTGATTGGTTTAAAGTCAGGAAGGGTGTGCATCAGGGTTGTTTTCTTTCATAATACCTATTCAATCTGTATGCTGAGCAAATAATACGAGAAGCTGGGCTATATGAAGAAGAACGGGGCATCAGGATTGGAGAAAGACTCATTAACAACCTGTGTTATGGAGGTGGCACAACCTTGCTTGCTGAAAGTGAAGAGGACTTGAAGCACTTACTAATGAAGATCAAAGATCACAACCTTCAGTATGGATTGCACCTCAGCATAAAGAAAACAAAAATCTTTACAACTGGGCCGATGAGCAACATCATGATAAACGGAGAAAAGATTGAAGTTGTCAAGGATTTCATTTTACTTGGATCCACAATCAACAGCCATGGAAGCAACAGTCAAGAAATCAAAAGACGCATTGCTTTGGCAAACCTGCTGCCAAAGACCTCTTTAAAGTGTTGAAGAGCAAAGATGTCACCTTGAGGACTGAGGTGCGCCTGATCCAAGCCATGGTATTTTCAATTGCATCATATGCATGTGAAAGCTGAACGATGAATAAGTAAGATGGAAGAAGAGTTGATGCCTTTGAACTGTGGTGTTGGAGAAGAATATTGAATATACCACGGACTGCCAAAAGAACGAACAAATCTGTCTTGGAAGAAGTACAACCAGAATACTCCTTAAAGGCAAAGATGGCGAGACTGTGTCTTACACACTTTGGACATGTTGTCAGGAGGGATCAGTCCCTGGAGAAGGACATCATGCTTGGCAGAGTACAGGGTCAGCGGAAAAGAGGAAGACCCTCAACAAGGTGGATTGACACAGTGGCTGCACCAATGAGTTCAGGCATAACAAGGATTGTAAGGATGGCTCAGGACTGGGCAGAGTTTCGTTCTGCTGTGCATAGGGTCGCTGTCAGTCAGAACTGACCTGACAGTACCTAACAACAACAAATTATATATATATATATAGTGTGTGTGTGTGTGTGGCTGTAGCTGCTGACGAGTCCTCCCCAACTCTTGGTGACCCCGTTGTTACGAACTGTTGTGGTTTGCATTTGCTGATTTTCAGAACTGGATCATCAGGTCTTTCTTCCTAGTCTGTCTTAGTCCGGAAGCTCCACTGAAACTTGTTCAGCATCATAGTAACACCAAGCCCCCACCGACAGACCGGTGGTTGCTGCGCAGGAGACGCGTTGGCCAGGAATCAAACCCAGGCTCCTTCATGGCAGGCAGGAATTCTACCACCGAACAGCCACTGTGCTACAAATATTCACATACATACGCATATATGTGCATTTAGAGTACTGTCATTCTATCCTTGTATACAAGGAAGAACAATGTGACTATAAACTGGCTCCTAAATATTGATGAAAGAGGAGAGCTTGAACTATTTTGAGTATTTTGGGAAATAGTTTATAGTCTCATAAAGGGGCTAATTTTCAGGATAGCAACCACTTGGGACAACTCAGTCATGTTTACTTTAAATATAAAAATATTTTTAGAATTCCTTAGAAAAGTTTTTGTGGGCTCTCTCTCTCTCTATCCCTCCCACCTCCCTCTCTCTTCCTCCCACCTCCCTCTATCATGCGCACGCGTGTGAGCACACACACACACACACACACACACACACACAGTGTATAGCCAGAGCACAGGGCCCCATGCTCAGAAGGGTTCCTCTCTCCGTGTTTCATGCCCTGTGGTTGCCATCTTGAAATTTTTAACTTTATGTATGAATTTGTATTTTGTAAGCGAACTCTGTGAAGAAAATGAAACATAAGTGAGAAACGAGGAGCCTCATTTTACTAGGATTCCACCTCCCATTACTTCCTGCCTTACGGAAATAAGTTCTAGCCCTCTGGGGTCCAGAGCCCCACTCCTCGATCGCTAAGACTGTTGTCTTCTTCCTGGGGGCAGTGATTGAGTCACACCGGCAAGAGGAGGTCGGTGTCCCACCATTGTCCTCTACCTCCCACAGGGCCTGGGCGAGGGGAGGGTCAGTAGAGGTAGTGTGTGTCCCCTGGTGTCTCAGGGTGGTACAAGGTGGAGGCCATTCCTCCCTGGGCTGGCAGTGCTATGATGCACTCAGCAGACATCTCTGCAGGGGCTCTCACCCAACCTCCACTCCAGATACCCAGGACACCCCAGCACGGAGGTTGCAATCCATTAGGGGGGTGGTCACCTGTCTGCTTTGTGATGGGGTGACTGGTCCTTGGAAAGGGGTCTTTCCCATCCCCAGCAGAGACCTCACATTTTCACTTTCCACTGGGCCCTGAAAATGATATAGCCATCTCTGTGCCTGCACACTCACCCAGAGGCTCAATACTGTCCCTGCCATCACACATTAACTAGAATCACAGCCTCAAAGCACTTCAATAATTATTGATGCTCTAACTGTCCCCCCAACACAATTTAGACTTAGAAATAATAAACTTTACAAGGGTTTAGTGATTTGCCTGCGTTTACAGAATTTCTTTAATACATTTGTTGTTAAAAGGGAAGCGATTAAACGCTACTCAAACTCTCCAGAGAGGGTGGGATAGCAAATTAGTTAAACACCTTTCCAGGGCTTAGTTTCTTCATGACCAAAACGGAGATATTAATGATTGTTCAGAGTACATGGGGGGCGTAAATGGTTAAGCTCCCCATCACTAGCTGAAAGGTTGGCAGTTCGAACCTACCCAGAAGACAAACCTAAAAATCTGCTTTCAAAAAGTTGCAGCCTTGAAAATCCCTTGGAGCAGCTCTACTCAGCAAACAAGGTCACCATGTATCAGAATCAACTCAATGGCAAATACAACAATAATGACTGTTTATGAACAACAAGCTTTTTCATGTTTCTGTGAATATTATTGTTTGTTATTATTATAATGTTACATCACATCGGCAGTTCTGTATCAAGGTCCTTGCCTTAAGATAATCGCCTTCCCCAGTGGTTTCCTGACTGCAGTGTGGCAGTACATCTATCGGGGCATTTAAACCTTCCTTTTCTCGTGCTCCTGTGTCTTGGACTTTCTTTCCCACGCTGCTCTGTCTGGTTTCTGGTAGTTGGGGCTTGGCATTGCTGTAAGCGGTAACCTGTCGCCATCTAACCAGCTCTGACTTATGGCAACCAAGCGTGTGTCAGAGCAGAACTGTACTCTGTAGAGTTTTCAATGGCTGGTTTTTCAGAAGTCCATTTTCAGATCTTTCTTCTGAGGCACCTCTTTGTAGACACAAATCTCCTTCTCTTGGGCTAGCAGCCAAGTGTGTTAACCATTTGTACCACTCAGGGACTTCTAGCATTGTCACAGGAACCACAAATGAAGACACTCTGCACCCCTAATTTTGACAGTTCCTCCAACAATAACTTGAGCTGCTTTTCATAAACTGCTGTCATTAGAGACTTTTGGGAAAGAATATATTTAAACATTTAATAATTTCCTTTGAGGAGTATCATCTCATAAGTGAAGACCTTATGTTTTTGAGGTTTTTTTTTTTTTCTTCTTTTGATTAAAAATACTACTTCCTTGATGATTCCTTCCTCAGACCTAAACGTGAACCATCTCCCTCTGACCCAGGATCAGGGTTAAACCCCAAGCTGGGTGGCCTAAGGCTGCAGCTCCCTCCCTACAAGAGCCCGACAGGGTGCGATGGCTTCTTGGGGGTCCTCTGCCCTAAGCAGGCTTGTGCTCCTGACTCACGGTCAGCTTGTCAGCTGCTATGAGCCCCAGAGTCCCTATTTATGGAGTTCAGTGTTTTTTTTTCTCTGACAGAGTGACCTCACACTCAGAAAATCTTATTCTGCTTGTTTCTGACCATTTCTCCAAGTTGTCAGAGTCTTTTTGAATTATACTCCTGTATTCCAGAGTGCCAGTCAGCCTTCTCTGCCTGGTTCAAAGCACAGGCCCAATGTGCATGGTCCCGCATACAAATATTTTTATGGTGAAAACCACAATCTATTACTAGTTATTCTGGTTATAGTATTACAAGACAAAAAAATAAAGAGTAAGATATGTACACATATATAATACACATATATGTATGTACATACATACACACACATACATATAAATACATTGCCCTGGTGCTGCAGTGGTTAAGAGCTCAGCTGCTAAACAAAAGGTCAGCAGTTCGAATCCGCCAGCTGCTCCTTGGAAACCCTGTGGGGCAGTTCTACTCCATCCTATAAGGTCACTATGAGTTGTAATAGACTCGAAAGCAAGGGGTTTGGCATATATATATATACGTACGTGTGTGTATCTGTAAATGTAGACAGATAGATATGTCTCCTTGTGCCTGTGGAATTTATTCTCCCGACTTAATGAGGCAATTCCATGAAGTGACATGTTTCTACTAAACAGCGCACATCAAGACTTGCTACCTGTCTCCCGACTTAGCCCACCCTTTGGAGGGGTTTAGATTAGGGGCTGCACCTTACTGAATCAGACAAATAAGCGGTGGTTGCTGAAATGAACCAACTGCTGCTCACATTCATTGCTTGCTATTTTATTTAGAAAGGCAATTCTTATGCAAGTCCCCCCCCCCCCCCCAAAAAAAGAAGTCTGGGCAAAGAATATGCTGAGATATTCATTCTATTTTTCCGGAAAGCAAAGCACCTCGCCTTCAAGGAACACGAGTTTGAGTTCTCCGGACAGCCTCACCCCACTCCTTTCAGTTCTCTACCTTGGCTATACTGAGTTCGTTATTTGGTTTTGTTTTCATTTCTCTCTCTCTCTTTTTCTTTTTTTTTCCTTTTCCTTCTGTTTTTGTGGAAGGAGGAAAAGCCACGTATGTGAGATGGTGACAATACAGTCAGCGGAGCCAGAGCCTTAATCACTGTTTACTGATTTAGGCCATTTTACTAGCAGGCAGTGCTTTTCCAGAGAGCTGTTTTCCTGGCAGGGTGCAAAGACTGCTTTCAGGGGCAAAAGTGCGTGTCTCGACGACGCTGTCTCGCTCACCACCACTGGCACGGGCTCACCACCACTGGCAGGACCGCGGCATCGAGGCAACCGGCCGGCGTGTGGCCGCCGCTGACGGTGCTCATCTGGCGGTGGTGTTAATGAGAGCTGGATAAAAGCGGGAGGGAGGGCACAGAGGACCCAACAGGGCATCAAAACAATACCTATTGCAGGCAGAGCCAACACATTTCACACTGCGTCTCCACTCCTGTGGTGAAAAGAATTGAAAATGACAGAGAGAGAATTTTACCTTCCCATCTGATAGGCTTTTTTGTTTGGTTTGTTTACACTGCTTTGGGATGGTGTGAGTGGTATTGTAGCTGCTGGCTTTCCTCTCTGCTCTTTCTTAAAATTGTGCTTAAGCTAAGATGAAAATAATGGATCAGACATGAAAAGGAAAGCGGGCCAGTTAGGAATTGCTTGCATTTCTTGAACAGTTTTTTTTTTTTTTTTTTTCCCTGACCTGCATATTCCCCTATTAGTCCTGGTCAACTCCCAAAATCCTCCATTTAGGGGCAAATCTATATCACAGTGGAAGCAGGGGTGGGGGGCTGACCTGTGAAATGAGGTCTGCAGGTAAAAAGGGAATTGGGCTGCTAGGGCTTTGGGAACTTCTACTGAGATTTACATATGCGTGTGGACAGCAAACGTGTCCCCTGGGCTCCTCCAGCTAAGTGTGCTGAGTACCAATCAAATGGCTGTAATTCTTCTCGTTCAGGTATGTCACCTCAGACTCGGTTCAGGGTGAGAGGACCCATCAAAGCCAGGGTTTTGCCTAGTGTGACACATCATCACAGTAATCCCCCAGAGGACAGTGTCCTGGCCCTCTCAGCCACTGCACTCCTGAACTTTCTTTAGAGTCCCTATGTTTTGTAGTGGTTGCCAGTCCTTTATTCCTTGGTTTTAGTTACATGAGGAAACGATGAACTCCTCCCAAACAAAATGTTCAACACGAGGTTAAGATATCATCACTGGGGGTCAGTAGTAGTGATGAGCGTCAGACCCCCAGACTTTGAAACCTCCTTATCTGCCATCTTCATTCTCTCACCACTGTCCAGGCTGCTATCTGGCATGAACACGGAGTGTCTCCATCACTCCCACTCCCCTTCATTGTCCTGCTTCTCCCATCTCGACGGGACAGTCCACAATGCCGTAGCCCATTCCTCCTGTCCAGCAGATAATGTCCTCGGCTACCTCAACTCAAACTCTCCCATAAACTCAACATACAGCAAGCCACAAGGCTCAAAGAAGTTTGCGAATAATGCGAATGTTGGCGGGGCATCTTGAACAGATTCGTTGCCAACCACACTTTCTACATTGTTAAAGCATTAGTTTAGGAACCCTTGCTGGTTTTAGCTCATTGGGATTTATCACAGCCTATTCTTTATCCACCTGGTGACGGCAGTGGGTTTAGTGGGTATGCGCCTGGTGGCATAATGGTGAAGTGCTATGGCTGCTAACCAAGAGGTCAGCAGTTCGAATCCTCCAGGCACTCCTTGGAAACTCTATGGGGCAGTTCTACTCTGTCCTATAGGTTCGCTATAAGTCGAAATCAACTCAACAGTATTGTTTTTTTTTATGCAAGTGGAAGATGGCTTACCAACTTCAATAAAAGGCCATCTGTTTTCTATATTGTCAACACTATTAATATTAATACTATCTAGACAAACTATTTCTAATGTCTTTATAAGTTTCGAACCATCAGAGAAGTGTCTGGTAAAGTGGGCTGTCTAGTCTTGCTTTAACTCTACTAATCACCACCTCCACCTGTTTGCAAAGGGGCTGATAGATCACGTTTTACTACTATGTGCAGCTGAACACTCACCAGACTGAAATGCTTAGAACCTTTAGAGGAACAGAGAGAGACACTAGACCCCCACTTTTGGGTGTCTCTAATTGTCTAGGTAAACCACACTGCTTAAAGAGCCTTCCGCACCAGGGACAATGTTACAGATGTGAACTGCTTTGCTTGGAAATTCAAAGCAGTAGCTGATTTAAAAAGAACTAGAAATATCTATCAAAAGTATTTACCTTCTCTAAAAGAAGCATAACAGCGTTGTGACATTACAACAGATTTTTGCAGAAGGACCAAGACTGCATGTCGCAGTCTTCATAAATATCAACAGAACTGTCTCAATGCCCATTTTTTTATTTGATACTTTTCTACACAGAGGAGATAACAATATTTGAGGTGGAAGAGAGAGAAGGAGAGAGAGAGAGAGAGATTAGGAGAGCCAGAAAGGGAGAATAAACGAAAGAAAAAGAAGTGAGAAGAAGAAACAAAAAGAGATCACCTTTAAGGCTTTTCTTTTCTCTTTCTTTCAAATGACACAATAGAATTTTTTTTTTTTCCTAAAGTTGTATTAGGGATTCACTTAAGCAGAAATGAACTGTAATATGCAAATAGTCCTAATTGGACTGCTAATAGAGCGTGTCTCTGTTGTTTTTTTGTAGGGAGTTTTATGCCTATGTAATCAGTGCAGACAGCCGTTAAGTAAATGAAGAGGCAACTAACAATGTCAGAAAAGAGACCGGGCGGTTCCGGCTGACACTACCCTAATCTTCCAGGACCCATTAAATGGCAGTTTCAACGCATTACCTACCATAACATCCTTGAATATCACTGATTTTATTTGCAGTATCAAACATTCCATTTCATGCCCCATTAACAGTGGGAGCCTGAGCTTTTTGACGCAGCTAAACATTTTACTAACTACCTGGACTAAGTAACCAATTAACTTTTGGAGACAATACGGCCAATTAAGCGCGAAAAGGTAAGGCTGTCATCCCCCACGAAAATTGAATTTCCTTTTCCTGATGGCACTTATTGTCGCCGCTCAATTGTTAATGGGGATTTGGTCCCTATTAAAGTATGAAGGCAAAGTGGAATGGAAAAGTTCAGAGGACTTGGTTCCTAAAGAGTAGGTCACAAAGTGTCCCAATTGGCCACTAATTCAGTTAACTTTTCTTCATGCCAGATTACTTATCGGATGCGACTGTAGCAGGGCTCTAATATGACATTCTGTGATAGTACATTGCACAATCTGGTAGCTTCTGAGGCACCCACAGGCCCAGGGCTGTAGTTTGGGACCTTATATGGGAGTTTAGGAGGGGGAAAAAAAAAAAGAAAGAAAGAACGAAAACCAACCTGTTTGTTTTGACAGCAGAAATATCAATGTCCAACAAGATATTGCCCTGGTTATCACTGCCTTGGACTTTTCAGAGATAAAAACAAACTCCTTTGTGGGGAGGTATGCTCTGAATTAACCCTCTGTGGTTTGGGAAGTCATTTGCTAAATGGCCTACAAGGTCACGGTGGTGATTCGGCTCTGTGGATTTGACTCCAGTTGACTGGAATGGCGTGCGAGTAATGAACTTGGATATCACATTTTGAATGCTTGAGGCAAATTTCATCCCTTTGGTCAGAGTCTTTCATCTTTGGAGGTACAGAAGAAAATGTGTCCTAGAGGGCATATTCCATAGGCCTTGTATAAGTGAAAAACACAAAGCTCATATTGAAGAACACAGCCATAGCCCAACTGCTGGGCTCAGATTCGTCTATTAAAAAAAAAAAAAAAGAACCCACTCACATCAGCTTTGTGAAAGTAAAGCTATTCTGAATGTAAGGAGAAATCAAGATTTTTGAAAAACAGGGAAAGAATAGAACCCCAGTGATTATTAGTTGAACCTGTGTCATGGCAAATTTAAGGCTTGCATGTTCAATATTATCAGATCACTTGTAGAGCAATACAACTTTTTAACCTTTGTTTTAAGCCTGTTCGTATGCATGTAAAATACGATTTGGGCCTGAGAACTCATAAATAAAGGCAGAATCTAAATGGTACCCAGAATTATTAATTTCCCATATTGTTTCAATGGTTAAGATGATTAGTCCCCATAGAACAGCTGTTGAATTGCCATGGGGGGAGGGGAAACCACACAAATTCCATTGTTATATTAGTATTCTAAGTTTATAATTTTTTATGTTGTTTCTATCAGATTCTTTGGTGATAGGAGGCAGGCCCAAAGGGAATTAACATTATAACCTGTCAAGTTTAAGTGCCTTTTGAAGAATTTGTTAAGAATTGCTGCTCCCAAAGAAGATTAGAATAAGAATGGTTCTCCTATACTAGTATGGAGCAATTAAAAACATCAGTTGGATTTCCTTTTGAAATTTTCTTTGGATTTTGATGTCTTTTCTCAAGAAACACGATTTACTTTACAGAAGTGAGTGCTATGGGTTATTTATTTTAGCCATTTTCCCATGGCAGTGGATGATTTGAAAATGATTGCAATAATCTGAACTTCCTGTTATTTAAGACAGTGGAGTCAAGCCAGATCTCAAATGCTTCCTGTCCCCATCTCTAACATCGTTATATGAGAATAATTAAAACAAAAAATAAATGATAAAATTACATCAGCAACACCCAAACTGTGGCTAGGGCTGGTGGCCAGAAGCTTCCAATAATCCACATCACTCTGTAATGATGGTGGTAGGAAGCTGCAAACCTCCCAAAGCTGCTCAGCACCTAGCAGAGCCCTGAGGTCCTGCTGGAGCATTAGGACCTGCTGGGGCAGGGAGGTGCTGAGAGGCACGCTGGGAGTCCCAGGTGCTGGTGCCTCCAGCCCTCCGCACTATTAAGGGAGGTGCCAAAAGTCTTTTCCCTCTTGTGTTTTTGAGGTAATTTGTTTTCTTCTAAACGGTTGGTGTTTGTTCATTTATGTATCCATTTATTCAATTATTTATTTCTTGTTTGCTTGCTTTAAAACAAATCCTTGATGCATCTGTATTTTTGTGGGGGGGAGAGGGCAAGTGTAAAGAAAGGTCACAAGGTCAGAGATTATGGTTTTCATTTTTGTTTTTCCATGTATTCAGCCAATCTTCCCAACACAACCCCCCAACACACACACACACACACACACCCCATATACCCTTTCCTATGAGGTAGAGTTTGAGGATTGGGTTTTCTGCAGCCTGAGGATTGGGAATGGGGTCTGTATGCAACCTTGATTGCTAAACCTGGCATCTGTTCTCTTCTCTTGTTAAATACCCAATGTCAAGGCTGGCTTCTTCTCAGGGATGTATCTTATTCCAGTGTGAGATACACACTGTGGTGCGGCAGAGGTCTATTTGTATCAGAGATAGCATAGATTGTTCACTTTCTTCTTTTTTCCCCCCCAGCAATCATTTTAACATCTCAAAAATGATATTTTCTGATTAATAAACTAATACAGTGCCTATTTATCATATTTAGAAAATGCAGACAAGTTAGAAAATGCCTAACTCTGGACAGTGTTAGATCTTGCTTTTGTAGTGAACCTTTTAAAAGGGAATACAGACAAAGAGCTGAGCATTTGGTTGAGTGCTAATATGACCACTACATTAATATTGTCTGTCACAATCAACACCCATGGAAGCAGCAGTCAAGAAATTAAAAGACGCGTTGCATGGAGCAAATTGGCTGCAAGAGATCTCTTTAAAGTGTTAAGAATCAAAGATGTCACCTTGAGGACTAAGGTGTGCCTGACCCAAGCCATGGTGTTTTCAGTCACTTCATACGCATGCAAAAGCTGGACAATGAATAAGGAAGGCCAAAGAGAATTGACGCCTTTGAACTGTGGTCTTGGCGAAGAATATTGAATATTCCATGGACTGCCAGAAGAACCAACAAATCTGTCTTGGGAGAAGTACAATCAGAATGCTCCTTGGAAGCAAGGATGGTGAGACTTTGGACATGTTGTCAGGAGGGATCAGTCTCTGACGAAGGACATCATACTTGGTAAAGTAGAGGGTCATTGAAAAAGAGGAAGGCCCTCAGGGAGATGGATTGACACAGTGGCCACAACAATGGGTTTAAGCATAGCAACAATTATGAGGATGGTGCAGGACCAGGCAGTGTTTCATTCTGTTATGTGTAGGGTTGCTGTGAGCCAAAACTGACTCGATGGCACCCAACCACAACGACAACAACAACACATAAATATTATTTTGAAAACATTGTACCATGAACATTTCCTCCTGGCAATAAATAATCATCAAAAGCATGATCCAAATGATTCTGTGATGTAACATAACTTATTTAAACAGCTCATGGTTTCTGGACAACACTTTTGAACTTAATTCTCACATATTCATGAGATATATTTTTAGCTGTGGTTTACAACAACCAGGATTTTAGTTTACAGCAGCCTCATATATGTGCCTCCCTAATTTGGGTTTTGGGTTTGGAGTGAGGCTGTGCCATTGCTGAGAAGAGAAATGGCCAGCTGGATGTGGCCCTATGGTAGAATTGGAAGAGACTGTGCTCTGTACTCAGAGACCCCATGTTATGGTCCATACCCTCCCCCTGACTTTTGAAATAAGCCATTCTGAGTCTCTAATTGGGACGTTCTGAGTCTCTTATATGTACATTACAGATGGAAAAACCTGCCTGATAAGAATAATGTGAGAAATTGTTATTAAACCTGAATGCGTTAAAATACTAGTTTTTTTTTAGGACATTTGGACTGGTAACAGTATGCAATTAGGAGAAGGGAGATGAGTCTGAAAGACTATTCCAGAAATTACTGCAGCTATATAGGCATAAAGTAGTGCAGACTTGAAGTAGCCGGAACAAATTTGGCATAAAAGGGGTTGATAGATATGAAAGAACACTGTATGGGGCTCAGTGATTTGTTGAATAGAACATAAAGTGTGGGAATGAAGGAAAGGGTCAGAGAGTACTTCTGGGTTTTGGGTTTAGGTATTTTAAAAAAGCGATCTTGACAGATATGGATAAATGGGAAGGGTAAAAGGAGTTAGGAAGGCAAATAATGACAAACAAGAAGTTAGCTTTTCTTTCAAATAAATTGATGAGTTACAATGTAATGTGTATTGGTCTCCTAGGGCTATGGTAACAAAACACCATCAAAGTGGGTGGCTGGAAAGGGGATAAATGTATTGTCTCACATTTCTGGAAGCTAAAAGTCCAAATCAGGGTATTAGCCATGTTGATTCCTTCTGAGGGCTCTGACATGAACAGGTCCATGCCTTTCTCCTGGCTTCTCATAGCTCTAGGGTCTCCTTAGTTTGAACCTTCAGTGTCACATGGCATCCTTCTTCTGTCTCTGTGTATCTTCTCTTTATAAGGACCAGTCATATAGGATTATTAACCACACTGCTCCAGTATGGGCTCATGTTAGTCTATAACCAAACCAAACCCATTGCCATCAAGTTGATTTTGACTCACAGTGACCCTATACGACAGAATAGAACTGCTCCATAGAGTTTCTAAGAAGCAGCTGGTGGATTCGAACTATTGACTTGAGTTAGCAGCCGTAGCTCACTGTAGCTCTTAACCACTGTGCCACTAAGACTTTAAGAATGTTTTCACATGGTTTCGAACCAGGAGCTTTTCATGTGTTAGGTGAACGTGATAATCACTACACTATGGAAACAGACTATGTTAACCTACCTGATAATATTTCCAAAGGCCCTATTTCCAAACAAGGTCAAGTTTACAGGTACAGAGGTTAAGACCTCAATGTATCTTCTGGGGGAATGCAATTCAAACATAATATGATGCAAAGTTTCTTCAGATATTTCAGCTCTAAAGTAAAAGGAATATGACTATTTTGAATGAAGAAACTGGGGATTCAAGGGTCTGGCATTTTAGACATCTAATAGCAGGATTCTAATCGCCATCAGATTTAAAATGACTAGGCTTAAAGCAGGCTCATAGCTGTGGAAACAGAAATAAGTGGATTTGAAGAAGCCACAGAAGAACAAAGAAATGGACTAGCTGAGGCCTTTAAAGGGAAGAGTGTAATATAAGATAATTCAAAAGTTTTGAATACAGGAGTTGGGTTATAGGACCATAGACAAAGTGGAGAAAATGGAAGAGGAGACTTAGACATTTTTATTATGGGACTGAATTCATTCAAAGTCACTTAGATTGTAATAATGAGGTTCATTTAAGACCCGGGACTTGCTGAAATAATATGGTTAAAGCCATGAGACATTAAGATTGTACTTGCCATAACAGAACCCGTTTGGACTATTATTAATCTAATCTCATAAATGCACGTAATACCCAAGCAAGTAAACCAAAGCTTTGAATTTGGTTTACACTTAGAGTAAGAATATCTCATGGGCTTTTCACCGGGATTCTCTGTACCATTAAGCAATTACTAGTGGGTAAAAAAAAAAAAAAAAAAAAAAAATTTTTTTTTTTTTTAGTGGATAGAACACTAGCCCACATGTCGCTATTTCTGGTTAGGGGATTTTCTTGCCTGCCTAACTTAATCTTCCAATTAAATGCAATGATACTACGTTCATTTCGGTTCTCCATTTGCAGTGTCTGGTGGAAAGTAGTGTTACTTTAAAGTAAACAGTTTTAGGAACTATTGAACCACACACATACATTCCACCAGTGGCGAGGTACCATTGTGTAACAAACAAACAGTAAAACCTGGAGACAGAGAGGTCTTTCGTATTGATACACTAGCAACATCTGTATTAACAAAGATAGCTCAAACACTTTCCAAGTAGCGCTTCTCTTTCATCTCTGTTAATTTCACCAATAGTTATATTTAAGTTTGTTCTATTTAAAATTTTGGAGCCCTGGTGGCACAGTAGTTAAGAGCTTGGCTACTAACCAAAAGGTCAGCAGTTTGAATCCACCAGGTGCTTCTTGGAAACCCTATTAGGCAATCGTACTCTGTCCTATAGGGAAGCTATGAGTCGGAACTGACTTCACGGCAATGGGTTATTTAAAGTTTTATTTTAACTTGAAGCCAAAGCCAAGACAAAGCAACGTAACTATAGTCCTTTCTATTGTATTTACCATACAGTGAAAAATTCTAAACAAAACTGTGATGATGATGATGATAACTACCATAGTAATAATAATTATCATCATCATTATTATTATTATTACGCTTATGTGGAAAGCAGAAAATATAACTGGATTTTTCTTCAATCCACATAGATTAATGCCTAAAAATTATTATACTTAGTGGTAGAACCAATTTTTGAATCATTATTGATCATTTGCAGTAAGAATTTTTATACCATAAAATTACGACAGTAAGTAGGATCAACGAACAACGTTTCCTCAGATTTCAGAAAATCAGTACTGCGAGATGATCTCTGAAACACAGGCTAGTGGTTAAGCACGCAGACTAAACCATACACATCAGAGTTCATGACATTGTTTCAGCACACACCAACACTGTGACCGTGGAAAATTTACTTAGATTGTCATTGTCTCAAATTTCTCTGTAAAAAGTGTACAAAAATAATACCACACAGAGTAGCTGTGAGAGTTAGAGAGTCTATATTTAAGAGGTTACCACATTAGTTTTGTCATTTATAAGTACTTTTAAAAAAAAAAAACCAAGGACTATACTAATGGAAAGAGATAATGAATATATAAATATTCAAGAGGATTTAGATGAAATCACAGATTTCTTGGTTTGTTTTACTAGAATGGAGGTAAGGATATTTCTAGATTATAATGATAAAATTACGGAAGCTACTGCACTCGCCAAGAAAATGCCTCATGGCGTTACAACCTGAGATGTACGATCCATGTGAAGACCCACTGATCCTATCCAGAAGGACCTGTCTTAAGTAGGAGTTGTTATTTTTAGCTGGCCTGTAGTCTACTCCAACTCATGAAAACCTTAGGTACCACAGAATGAAACATTAGCTGACCCTGTGTCATCCTCACAATCACCAGCGTGCTCAAGTCCGTTGGTGTGGCTATGGTGCCAGTCTATCTCACAGAGTCTCCCACGTCCTTCTTGACCCTCTAGCTTACCCAACGTGATGTCCTCCTCTAGCAATTGACCTCTCCTGATAATGCGTCCAAAGCAAGTGTGTCGGACAATGTTCTGGTGTGTTCCATAAGACTTTCGTTGGCTAATTTTTCAAAGTAGATTACCAGGCCTTTCTTCCTTGCCTGTCTTAGTCTGGATGCTCTGCTAAAACCTGTCCGCAACGGGTAGCCCCGCTTGTGTTTGAAATAACGGTGGCATAGCTTTCAGTATGATAGCAATACGCAAGCCACTACAGTAGACAAACTGACAGATGGTTAGGGGCTAAGGTATATGTAGAAGGATTTATTCATTAAAATTTGAATTGAACGAGTATATAACGTTTTTATATGTGGAAAAAAGTCCTCATCACTCACAGCCCTTAGAATGTTAAGTGTCTCCAAAATTTTCTCTTATTTTAAATGGACAGAAATACTTTTCTCTTGTGTGACTCCTAACCTAACAATTTAACAATACCAGGAGTGTCAGGGCAAAATTTGATATTCCTTTTTTTTTTTTTTTTTAAGGTCTGCTCTGTTTCCACTATACCACACTATCGATTTGTTTTGATTATATCATAAATATTATTTAATCATTTTGTGTGTGTGTGTGTGCTTTAGGTGCAAGTTTACAGAGCAAATTAGTTTCTCATTAAACAGTTAATACACAAATTGTTTTGGAGCATTGGTTGCCAACCCTGCAATACTTCGACAGGCTCCCCTTCTCCAACCTGGGTTCCCTGCTTCTATTCATCCAGTTTTCCTGTCCTTTCCTGCCTTCTTGTCTTTGCTTTTAATGTGCCCATTAATCTCACATACATGATTGAACTATGAAGCAAGTTTCTCGCATATGTTATTGTTGGCCCTATAGGATATTTGTAATTCTTGATGATCTTGACAATGTCATATCTTGCTTGTTAAAAATCAAATATAATCCTAATTCTTTATTGTTGACTATCTAAATCCTCCAGAATTCCATATTAGTCTACCACTTTCTCTATTAATTTACCTCTAAGAGACACTATTTTTGCCATAAAATGAAGACAGAGAGTGTGTGAGAGAGAAACAGACAGAAAGATGGACAGAAAGAAGGGAAAGCAGAGGATGATGGGCAGAGAAGGGGGGCCATGGGAAGAAAGAAAGAGAAGTTTCAACCAAAAATAAAATTTTTTTTCAAGTCCCCAGATCGTCTTTCTTACAGTGAAATATACTGATTGGACATGCCAAACTAATACAATTAATCCCAATTAACTCATACTTTTGAGCTCCTTTCTTTTCCTAGGGAGAATTTAGTACTGGAAAGTTTAAATTTCCTGAGGTCTTCACTGTGCTCTATAACATTTTTTAATTTAATCTTTTCAAAGCCAAGAGTGATGTGTAGTGACAAAAGTTTTGGGGGTTTAATAAGATAAGAGGAACACTATTTCCCATTATGAAATGTTATAACTGTTTGTTACCACTTCTTTCCCAAACTAAAAGCCTTATTCTTTCTCGTAGAACCTGGCCAGAAGGGGAAACCCCAAGGCCCAAGTCCTGGCCTGCAGAAGCATTAGGCATTGACCTCATGGCTCCCTAATAGATCTGCAAAGTGCTTTGTTCCTGGAAATCAACTGATGAGTAGTTCAAGGCTATTGGATATCTTGTTAGAGCAGCAGAAGTGCCACAAAATGAACTAATACCTCCCTGCAGAACTGCTGTATCACATGCTGCTGAGAACATTCAGAACTTTCAACAAAGTCCTGCTATGATTCCAGGTAGCCATGGTTA